>NW_027529427.1:2236982-2237788 GCF_008692635.1 Crocuta crocuta | reverse complement strand
GGGGTGGTGGGGAAGGGGTGGAGAAGGTGGGTGCAGATGGAAGCTGGGCCTAGGAGAGGAGGCAGGGGGGGAAGATGTTGCCTAAAAATCTGAAGCTAAAAATAACAGGAAACAGGAGTTCGGGGAAGAAAGGAGGGGAGATGAGGCAGCAAAAGACTGAGATGAGCCCAGGGAGGTAGGTGTGGCCACGGGGCACTGGGACGGGTCACAGGCAGGGCGGGAATGCAGTAAGGCCCAGAGGCTTTGCTTCTGTCCTCTTCCTCCAGGAGATCAAATACCCTGGCCGCAAGACCCGAGAAGACTCCCAGTTAGGGGGCTGCCGCGATCGCACCCCTCATCCTGAGAGCGAGCTTGCCTTCTCTTGGCTCGCCCCTGGGAGTCCATCACAGCCTGCTGCCCGGGCTCCGTGGGGCGCCTGGGCCGCGTCTGCGGGGGCCCTGAGCCCCGCTGGGAACCTGGGTGTGTGTGGGGATGTGTATGTGGGGGGTGGGGGCAGCCTCGGGCAGGTGTAGGGAAATCAGGCCTGGATGGGCCCAGGGGATGCTCCTAGAGTTGGCTGCAGAGATGCTGCGGAGGCGGCTGGGTGTGTTACAACAGTTCGGTTTTCAAATAAAGAGACGTTTTGATACTCTTGTGTCTGACTCGGGTTGTGAGCCACCGAGCCTGTCATGGGCTTCGCTGGTGTGAGGCTGTGCCTGTTCCCTTAGAGGGGGGCAGCGCGTGGGTGCGAGCGCGCGTGGGTGCTGGGGGCCAGGTCCGGGGTCGCCCCTAGCCCCTTCCCTGTAGCTCTCCCCCAAGGCCTCCCC
>NW_027529427.1:2236529-2236943 GCF_008692635.1 Crocuta crocuta | reverse complement strand
TCCGTGGCGCCGCGCACCTGCTCAGTCATCCGCACCTCCCCCGGGGAACCCTCCCTCCCGGGCCTTCTGGGACCGCTCCTCCCGGTTTCCGGCGGTCGCCCCCTCCTCATTTGGGCGTCAGGCCTCTCCGCACCTGTTTCTAAGTGCGCCCTTCTCCACCCTTGCCTGCCCCTCTCCCCACGCCCCCCTTCGCCTCCGGTTCTGTCACTGTTGAGTTGGGGGTCTCCCCGGGCTGGGCATGTTTATCCTGGCACATCGCCTGGCTTTGCATCTGGAGAAACGTCTTCTCTTCCCACTGCTCAGCGTCCCTAGACTTCTAGACCCCCTCTCTCCCATTCGTCCCCCACACCGCCCCTCTCACATTGCTTCTCGCCACTGGTTGGGGGAGGGATGGGAGGAGGGGAGAATTTGTTT
>NW_027529427.1:2225339-2236505 GCF_008692635.1 Crocuta crocuta | reverse complement strand
AATTTGTGTGGGGGCGGGGGTGGGGTGGGGGGAGATTGTGCCCTGCGTTGCCTCTCCCCCTAGATTCCTTCTCCTCCCCGCTGCAATCCCCAAGGGCCGAGGGCTTCTCTGGGACCCTCTCCCCAGACTTCTCTACTGTACATGTCTTGGGAAGAGGAGAGACGTGTTTAGGAGAGAGACTGGGATCTCGGAGTGGGGTTGGGGTGTTAAGTTGTGGGGGAGGAGGGCCCCGGAGGAGAGCCCCCAGACAGCCCATCCTCTTTTGCCAACAAGGAGAAATGCAAGCCTGGCAGCCATTACACTCTGAGATCTGGGGGAACCCCACCGCGAATCGGCGGCTGGAGCTACTGAAGGGGGCGAGGGAACCTCCGCTAGCGCCCCTCCCTCCCCACTGCGGTGTCCTCCCTTCTCACCCTTTAGATCCTACCCCACCCCCCACTGCAGTGACCTCCCCTTCCCCACTGCATTGACCTTCCCTCCCCGTGGGGTGGGGGGGATCCTTTCTAAAGCCAGGACTGCAGCCAGCTCCTCCCCACCCCCCACCCACTGCAGTAACCTCTTTCCCAGCGCTCCCAGCCTCTGGCTCCTCCCACTGATCAGGCTCCACCTCTCTAAACCTCTTATCTTTCTCCTTCCTTTCCTTCCACCCAAGATCTCAGCCATCATGTCTATAGAGAAGATCTGGGCCCGGGAGATCCTGGACTCCCGTGGGAATCCCACGGTGGAGGTGGATCTCTACACCGCCAAAGGTAGTGGGCAGGGCATGGGGCTTCCCACAGCGCTCAGGTTGGGTTTCCCCTGGCCAGAGAGGGGAAGCTGCCTTGATTCCCAGTGGGGATGGGTGCTGGGCCAGGTTCACAAGCCTGGATTGCGGGGGTTGGATACTTTCTGTCCAGTGGAGCCCAGATAGGCTGATCTCTGCGTTCTGTTTTAGCGTATGGAATATACCCTGGCTGGCGGGCCTGTGTGTGCACCTGTGTGCGTGTGTGCATACGTGTGCTGCCTGCCTAGCTTCATATCTGGGGGTTCTTACCTGTACATCTGGGACCTCAACTGGGCAGATCAGGCCACTGCTTGTGCTTGTGTGTGTGTGTGTGTGTGTGTGTGTGTGTGTGTGTTAGGGAGCAGAGTGGGAATAGGGCTACATGTGGCAGGCATTTAGAGCCAGAAAGCTGGAGGAACCCCTGGTCCCTGTAGTGTCCTTCTCTGTCCCTCCTTATTTCATGTTCCTCTCCCAGGTCTTTTCCGGGCTGCAGTGCCCAGTGGAGCCTCCACTGGTATCTATGAGGCCCTGGAGCTGCGGGATGGGGACAAACAGCGTTACTTAGGCAAAGGTGGGGCCTTTTTTCTTTTCCAGACTCTCCCATCCCTCAGCTTTGTGCTCCTACCTCACACCAGCCCACATCTCCCTTCTCGCATGCACCCCACTTGTGGCCCTTCCCAGCCTGACCCAGTGCGGCCTCTCTGCCTCTCCCCAGGTGTCCTGAAGGCAGTGGACCACATCAACACCACCATTGCTCCAGCCCTCATCAGCTCAGTGAGGCCNGGGGGAAGGAAGGCTGGATTAGGGGAGGAGGGAGAAAAGGGAGAAAGGCCCACCTCTCGGGAATCAGAGTTATCAAGGGGAGTGTGGGAAGACTCCTTGCTGCCCCCTGTTCCCATGGGGTTCAGGGTCCCCCGATCCGGACAGACTGCCCTCCCGGGAACCTGGTTGGCCACTGGCCAGATGTGAAACTGTGTGGGGATGGGGTGGGGCCCCGGCATGGGGTGATGGTGGCTCTGCCCACAGGGTCTGTCTGTGGTGGAGCAGGAGAAGCTGGACAGCCTGATGCTGGAGCTGGACGGGACCGAGAATAAATGTAAGCCAGGGCCAGGGGAGAGGGAGGAGCTGTGAGCCGGCGGGCTGGAGGAGCAGACAGGGAACCGAAGGGGCCAGCGCTGTGGGCACTTCCTTAGGAAGAGGCTGTCAGGACCAGCCCACCTTCCATTCTCCCCTCAAAGCCAGAGCAAGAGAAGATGAGTTTAACTGCAGTGGGAGGGAGTAACATTGGAGAGAACTTTCCAGCACAAAGAGGGGTAGCTGGTAGGAGACCATCTGTGGTCCCAAGATGTTTCGAAATAGGTGGAACTCTCTGCTCTTTCCCATCACGTCGAGAGAGAGAGAGAGAGAGAGAGAGAGAGAGAGAGTGTGTGTATGTGTGTGTCCTGCTCTTTTCAGGAGAGGACTGATGAGGTGTCACATGAGTGGAGAGGGAGGAGGGGGCCCTTTTACTGGCTCCTTTCGGGGTGTATAGGTGGAGGCAAGGGCTTGGAAGCATAGGGGACATTTTGCTCAGTGCCTTCCTCTATAATCTCCCAGCCAAGTTTGGGGCCAATGCCATCCTGGGCGTGTCCCTGGCCGTGTGTAAGGCAGGGGCAGCCGAGCGGGAATTGCCCCTATATCGCCACATTGCTCAGCTGGCTGGGAACTCAGACCTCATCCTGCCTGTGCCGGTGAGCGCCGCGCCACTCCTGTGCCTTTCCCGGGGTGGGTGGGGGGCGCATGAAACCTCGTGAAGAGTGATGGGGGGGAAGTGCATTGAGGCAGCTAAAGAGAAAGGATGGAGACTTGAGACTTTGAGTCTGGGAAGCTGGGGCAAGTGTGGGATCTTGGGTTAACATCCCAGGGGCAGAGGGGGGATGTGCTCTGTGACTTTTCTGTCCTGTGGCACCCAGGCCTTCAACGTGATCAATGGTGGCTCTCATGCGGGGAATAAGTTGGCCATGCAGGAGTTTATGATCCTCCCGGTGGGTGCTGAGAGCTTTCGGGATGCCATGCGACTTGGGGCGGAGGTCTACCACACACTCAAAGGGGTCATCAAGGACAAATATGGCAAGGATGCCACCAATGTGGGAGATGAAGGTGGCTTTGCCCCCAACATCCTGGAGAACAGTGAAGGTGAGGCCAGGAGCCCTGCTCCCTGCTTTAAGTCTTGCTCTGTCCTTGGACATCGGGAAGGGCCACACAGTTCCCCAGATCCTGAGGAGTAGGGGTGAGGGACCCTTGAGTTAACTCAGAGAGGAACCAGTACTGGGAATGGGTCCCAGAGGGGCTGCCACATTTACAGGCAGGCCTGAGAAGACAGCCTTTACCCATCCAGCCAGATCTGTTAGCAACTGTAAGTTCTTACTGGAGCCGCAAGGAATGCTGGGTGGTGGTCTAAGTGACTTGGAGCAACCATCCTGGAACTTTGTAGGATTCTCAGTTTGACGAGATACACCGAACTGTAGGGATTCTGTTCTGAGTCTAGCCCATGTCTACCCCCAACCTCTCAGGTCTTTAAGATCCCTTATTTTTCTCTGCTGCGGGAGGAGCTATATAGTGAATAGAAACAGTAACAGGAAGGGGTACCTGGGTGGCCAGTCAGTTGAATGTCTGACCCTTGATTTCTGCTGGGTTTATCATCTTGGAGTTGTGGGATCGAGCCCCGCTTTGGGCTCTCGCTGAGTGTGGAGCCTGCTTACAGTTCACTCTTTCTCTTTGCCCTCCCCACTCAAATTTAAAAAAAAAAAAGAAGAAGAAGAAGAAAAAAACAATAACAGGAAGTGGCTGAGAATTCAGGTTCTGGGGCCAAGTTGCCTGGATTTGACCCCTGACTTGAAGAGTTACTAGCTGGTGATCTTTCTTACTCAACTTCCCTGTGCTTGCCTTTCTTGTCTGTAAAATGCAAATAACAACAGTGTCTACCTCTTAGCATTGTTGTACTTAGGTGGCATAGTTAGCCCATAATAAATGACAGCTATTTACAAAAAACATCTTATGCACAGAATTGCATTCCTCTGCCCTCTTAGAAGATGGCCTGCTCTTCCCAGCCCTGGGAATGACCCCAACAACGACTGTAGCCAGGCCTCTCCCCAGCACCGGTCCTGGGCCTCGGCTCTGAATTTCTGTCTTTTTCACATTTCTCTTTGCCCACCCTTCCTGCTGGTGATCCCACTATATTCCATCTCCAGCCTTGGAGCTGGTAAAGGAGGCCATCGACAAGGCTGGCTACACAGAGAAGATTGTCATTGGCATGGACGTCGCTGCCTCAGAGTTTCATCGTGATGGCAAATATGACTTGGACTTTAAGTCTCCTGCTGATCCTTCCCGATACATCACTGGGGACCAGCTGGGGGCCCTCTACCAGGACTTTGTCAGGGACTATCCTGGTGAGAACAAGGGCCGTGGGAGGGAGGGCAGCGCGAGGGTCAAGGGGTAGGCAGGGACGTGTGGGGCAGCCTTGGACCTTATGGGGCGCTGACCTGGGTGCCAGGTGGAGGTGTCCTAAGCAGAGCTTGGGAACCAGGACTGGGGTGAAGGAGGCTTCTTGCAGAGACTGGCTTTGTATGTCATATAAATGTGCAGGTACTTATGGTGAATGTGTCTTAACTACTTCTGGTCTTTATTAAAGTCGTGCACCCCAAAGCTACTGGCATCGTGGGGAGGGCATTGGAAGGAACCAGTGATGGTGAGAGGGTGACTGGGCCCAGCAGGGAGCTTGTACATATCAGTGGTTTTGACCGATGAAGCTGCGGATGCTGAGTGAAGCTGGAGGGCTTGGGAGTATAACAGGAAGGCTGGGGAGGAGGTGACCTACCATCTCCGAGCCTCCCAAGGGCTGTGGCCCCTGCTGGGGAAGCTGGTGCCCATTTCCCTAAGAGGGAGCAAGAGAAAGTAGACGTAAATGCAGAATGAGGGATTTAGAATAGCCCGGAGGGAAAGCTTTCTGGCGATGAAGGTAGGAAAATGCAGACTTGGTTCCGAGAAAGGCTCTGAACCCTTGTTTTTTGGAAGGTTTTCGGCCGTGAACGTACAGTGGTTAGTACTCTGCATTGTGTGGAGGGTTTTCAGAGAGAATCTAGGTAAGAGTCCGTTCCGGCAGGCTTACTGCAGAGGCAGGGAAGCAAGGATGAGTAGTCTCAGGGAGCCCGGGGTCTGTCCATTTCGGGGAGTCACAGGCTGGGGGTTCCTGCCATAGGCAAGCCCCAGGGAGGGGTAGCAACCGCTTCTGCTCTCCCTGCAGTGGTCTCCATCGAGGACCCCTTTGACCAGGATGATTGGACTGCCTGGTCGAAGTTCACAGCCAATGTCGGGATCCAGATTGTGGGTGATGACCTGACGGTGACCAACCCAAAGCGTATCGAGCGGGCAGTGGAGGAAAAGGCCTGCAACTGTCTGCTGCTCAAGGTCAACCAGATCGGTTCGGTCACTGAAGCCATCCAAGCGTGAGTGTCCCCTGGCTCTCCCCGACGCAGCCCCTGCTTCTACAGGATACCTCTGGCCAGTGCTCCCGGCCTCATCCTGGTAGAGATGCAGAAGAGAGCGGGGAACTTGCAGTCACCTTCCCAGCTCTTTCAGCCCTGCCCCCTCTACCCCATGCCCTGTGTCCCTCCAAGAGAGCTTCCCGCCAGGTGTTTCTTTTTCTTTTCTTTTCAGTTTATTTATTTATTTACTTACTTACTTACTTATATACTTATTTACTTTTTATTTAATTTTTTTATACTTTATTTTTGAGACAGACAGAGACAGAGCATGAGCAGGGGAGTGTCAGAGAGAGAGGGAGACACAGAATGTGAAGCAGGCTCCAGGCTCTGAGTTGTCAGCACAGAGCCCGACGCGGGGCTCTGAACCCACAAACTGCGAGATCATGACCTGAGCTGAAGCCGGACACTCAACTGACTGAGCCACCCAGGCGCCCCTCTTTTTAGTTTATTTATTTATTTTTGAGTGAGACAGAGACAGCATGAGTTGGTGCGGGGGCGGGGAGGGTGGTTGCAGAGAGAGAGGGGGAGAGAGAATCCCAAGCAGCCTCCACGCTTTGTGGGCTCGATGTCATGACACCATGAGATCATGACCTGAGCTGAAACCAAGAGTCAGACGCTTAACCGACTGAGCCCCCCGGGTGCCCCCAGCCAGGTGTTTCTTGACATAGACCACTGTTGGGGCTGGGGAGGGAGTGCCCGGGGTGCGAGGCTGGGGGCCAGTGCCGGTGTCTGGCTGCAGGTGCAAGCTGGCCCAGGAGAATGGCTGGGGGGTCATGGTGAGTCATCGCTCAGGAGAGACCGAGGACACATTCATCGCTGACCTGGTGGTGGGGCTGTGCACAGGCCAGGTGAGTGCAAGGGCGATCTTTGTGAAACTGGTGGGTTCTGTCAGGTGGGTCTCTCTTTCCAGATGTTTGTGGGTGTCAGGAGAAGGTCAGAGGAGTGTGGGCAGCCGCTGAGCTGCGTATCTTTGGGGATGTTTCAGATCAAGACTGGTGCCCCGTGCCGTTCTGAGCGTCTGGCTAAGTACAACCAGCTCATGAGGTGAGGAAACCCTGGGGGACGGGAGTCCGGGGCCCAGAGGGTTAAAAGCTCCTCTACCCAGGACCTGGAGAACAGTAGATATCCAGAAAATACTTGCTTTTATTTATTTATTTATCTTTTACAAATAGTTTATTGTCAAATTGGTTTCCATAAAAATACTTGCTTTTAAATGATGGGTTTACCAATGGCCTGATCGAAGGCTCCCACAGGGCACTGGGAAAGCCTGGGAATGCCCTCCCNCTGCCCCCCCCCACCTCCAGCAGGTGATGTGACAGGCCTGGATCAGGGCCTCCTGGGAAGAGAAGTAGGATCCGCCTGCTTCCCTGACTGTTTCTTTCCTGGCTCATCTCTCCCAGAATCGAAGAAGAGCTAGGGGACGAAGCCCGCTTCGCCGGACATAATTTCCGCAATCCCAGCGTGCTGTGATCCCTCTTCTTGCCTGGAGACCTGGAACCCCTCTCCCGTCCTCCTGGATCCTCTCTCTTCCTGTCATGCTCTGTGATATTTGACCCCGGACACCCCGGCTGACCTGCTGCACTGTTCCTTGGCTTGTCCGGCCCCTGCTCTGTGCTCTCCCCCGCTCTGGGCTCCACACCCTCCACTTCTCTTTCCTTTCTATTCTCTTTCCTCAAAAACTGGCCATGGGACTGAAGATTATAAGGGAGTCCCCATGGAAGAGCAGTCAGGGTCTGTGTACAGGTGCATCAGGGCTGGCTGGGGAGGCGTTGAGAGAGGAGCCGTGTGTCACTGTGCTTTCTGCTGTTTCCAGAGTTTTCCATGTTGCATCTGAGCCAGGGAGTGTGCAGCGCCGAGGGGGAGGGGAATGCTGGCTGCGTGATCATGCCTGGCCCAAGACTTCAGTGAATTATTTATTTGTGTATTTATCGTTCATTCATCTTGTTAATTAATTCATCGTTTCTCCACAACTCCAGAGCCAAAACCTGGCCTGACCGGAGGAGATTATGTGTGCGCACGTGTGTATTTCATGGGGCCGTAGATTCCGAGATGGCCTGGGGTGGGTGGGCTTGCTGGCACTGGACCGGGCAGGGTAACAGAAAGGGGTCTTGCCTTCTTGTTCCTTCGTGTCTACCAGCCCTTAACCGAAGCCGGCTCAGTCCAGAGGTGGGGCTGTGTGCCCGGGGACTCTTCCCCCATCGCTCTCTCCCCAGCCCCAGCTTCCCCATTCTTCCTCCGGCTGCACCAGAGCAATGTCGCGCTCCCCGTTGCCACGCTCCGCAGTTGCCACCACCTCTGTGGCGTTGCAGTGAGCGCCACCATTAAAGTCTGATTCACAGTGCATTGTTGTGTCTGAAGAGTCTTTCTCTTGTCCGTATGAGGGGAGAGACGACGGAGCGCCCGCAAGTTGGTGAAACTGGACAGCAGAGCTGGGGAGGACACAAAAAGATGAAGAAACCCAACAAGTATGGCTAAGACAGTGGCACTACCTACCCCTCCCCCGCTGGGTGGGGACCATGTTGCCCCTGCCTTCTCAGCAGCAGGCCCGGCCCCAGGACCTGGGTCAATGAAGGGTTCTTAACCTGGAGTCCAAGAATTTCTAGAAGTGTCAAATTGTGTGTTGTGCGCATTTGTGGGCAAAGGGGTCCAAAGCATTCTCGATTCCTATAGGGCCTTGACCAAACTGCTGTGGACCGGAGCAGTTCCCCCACTGGGCTGCTCCCCAACATGATCCTGGCCATTGTGGGGTACAGCAGCACTGCGTGGGCGTCACCCCCTGCAAGGTGGGGAACGGGAGGGAAGGATGGTACCAGACGATCTGGAGGCAGTCCTGAGAAAGTTTCCCAGGAAACTGGAGAGTGCTGGTGTGGCCCGCACGTAGGGCCCCGGTGTGTGGCTGGAGACCCACTATAACCCTTTGGCTCCAGTGGAGCCCAGACTTTGAGATGGGGGGCCGGGAACCATCCAGGGGGAGAATCCCTCTCCTAGGGCTGGGATACCGAGCAGAGCCCAGCGGGTAGGGGCTCCACACCGGGCGCGGTGGCCACTAGAGGGAGGCAGGGTTCTGTGGGACATCGTACTCCCCCTGAGCTAAGGGTGGGCTGGGAGGAATTTCATGGCTGTCCCCTCTATGGGCCTCCTCCTCTGTTTCTACTCCGAGTTCTGGTCCTGGGCGCCCTGCCATCCTGTCCAGCTCCAGGCCTAGAAAAGGATTTTAGTCCTATGCGGCAGGACCCGTTTCACCGCTCTTCCTGTTTCACTGACGCCTCAGCCATTTTCAGTTCAAAGAGCTTCTTGCCCCTGCTCCTCAGTGCCTCTTAATTTCAGCGTGGGCATCTCATCTTTCCCTTCTCTCCTGTCTCCTGGCGCCCCTTTCTGTTCCCCTTGGGCCACACCGAGCTCGCCTCTGCGCTTCTCAGTTTTCTCTGGGGTCCATGATATCTATCTTCTCCAACTCCTGGACTGACCAAGACAATTTGTGTTGGAGCCACATTTCCTAACCTCTACCCTTTCCTCCCTCCTTGCTAGGTGGGCTTCTCTGGAAGCCATGCCCCCCCTCCAGGTACTGGGTTGGATTGGGTTACAGCTGGCTCTGTCTGGGCCTCCCTGGCCCCCTCTCTCCACTTTCCCTTTGTGCCGTTGCCTGGAGACCAGCGGGTTGTGGGGGGCTCGGGTGAGGGGTGGTAGTGGTAGTGTGTGTGTGTGTGTGTGTGTGTGTGTGTGAGATGCACCCCAAAGCTGAATGGTGAGGAGCCTGGTCTTAAGGTAGGGGAGGAATTGGGAGGTGTAGGCCCCGGCTTCTCTGACTCTCCCTGTCTTCTGTTCCTACATAGCCTAAATGTTTCTTTTAGGTACAGGTATGTCACCTTCCTAGCCCATCCCTTGGTGGTTAAAAAGCTAGAGAGAGCAGCTCCGCCTAGAAGGCAGCTGGGAAGGGCCTGGGCCTGGGCCCAGTGGGAGATCGGCCTGAGAAGTGCAGAAAGAGAGGAAATGCAATGGGGAGCGAGTAGGAGGAGCTTTGGAACAAAGTTGGGGGGTGGGGAGAAGGAGCAGGGGCCATTCTAGGGCACTGAGGAAGGGAGGGCAGGGATCACCAGGGAGAGGGGGACAGGGAGCTGGCCTGGTCTGTGGAAGGCCCTGAGGAATACAGACAGTGGGCGTGGGGTAGAAAAGTGAGTGGCAAACGAAGAGGCTAAAGAGGGGATTCATTGCTGGGCCTAGGAAGCCCTGCACAGGTTCCCCAGGGCTTTAAAACTTTGGGTACTCCCAGAATTTGGCCGAGCCTGGCCCAACGAACTAGGAAGCTAACCCCACTGAGATGCTGTGGAGCCGACCTCCTTCCTTCCCAGAAGGCTGGTGGGATCCTGCCATTCAGGGCCCATCCTTGGCCTCTAGCTGGCTCGGCCCCACACATACCCACTCCCACCCCAAGCCTGGAGAGCTCCTAAGGGCTCCCAATCCAGGCTCCAGCTCCAGCTCCAGCTCTTCCGGTTTCCCAGCCTGCCTCCCTCCCATTCTCTGGCCTTCCCAATCTCAGCTGCCAAAAATCACCCAGTGTCTTGGTGTCCTTTGTCCTGGGAGATGTTGCTGCTTGGTGTGGGGCCAGGGAGCCGGCCTAGAAGAAGACATTGGGGGTGGACTGGTGGAGGGGCTAGCTTTAGGCTGGAGACTGGAAATGGCTGCCTGGAGAGCGGGAGGGCTGAAGAAAGACCCTGTGGTCCGTGGGTGGGGTGGGGATTGTCTCCGTAACATGACTGGGATTGGGGAACCGGGGCACCTAGGGATTTGGCTCCACAGGGAGCCTAAGCCCCACCCCACCCCTTCCTTGGGGCCAAGAGTACTGCCTGTGAGGACTTCAGACAGGTTTGGGAAGGAAAATGGAGACACCACCAGACAGACAGGAGGGCCTGAAGATGGTGTCCCACTCCCATAAATGAATCCCCTACCTGCACTGGGGCTTGCCCTCCCCATTTCTACCATTTCCTTCTACTGCTTTCCCTCCCCGTCTCCACTCATACCCTCCCCATCTCTGACCTTCCCTCTTCCATATACCACCAGAGGCCTTGTTTATCTTACATTTCCTTCTAATGTCTTCACCCACTTCCCCCTCCACCCTCACCCCATTCTATCCACCTTTGTCTTGTCAACCGGAACCCTCCTCAGCTCTCCGGAAACCCCCCACCCCCAGAATCCAGCCATCCCCCTGTCTTCCCCCTCTTTTGCCACCCAGCACCCCGGTCCCTCTAGAATATGCATCTGGCCCCACCTCCTTCAAACCTTCCCAGGGCTCCTCACCTTTCCCCTTCTCTCCATGCTGACATCTTCGGACTCGACCCTCCCCAGCGTTCCATCATCACCCCTAAATTCTTACATTCTTACGTTCCTAATACCAATCACCTCCAAATCCCTCTCATCCAGAAACCCCATATTCCTATATATCTATGTCTCCATCTTTTCAATTTCTTCCCCTCCCCAAGACCCCAAACTTCCATCCCATTCTCCCTCATAAACCCCCACCCCACCTCTCCAGCTACATATCTGCCACAGACGCTGTCACCCCCGGCTTTAGTCATCCCTCCTCGTCACATATCTCATGCCCCCGGAACCCCCATGTAGATCCATTCTCCCCATGTAACCCCATCAGCCCAATCTCTGCCACACACCCACAACCTCCCACTTCCCTCTGCCACAGACCCCTTTGCCCCCGAACTTCTCCAGTGCCCCCCTCATCTGCCCTGACAGCCGACAGCCCCTCCCACCTATGCCTCCGGGTCCCCACCGTCAGTCTCGGCGAACCCCTCCCCGCGCCCCAGCCCCCTCGGCCGGCCGCGGCCAACTCGCACGGCGCCTCCCCCTCTCCGGATCCCCCTCTCCCCCCCC
>NW_027529427.1:2211304-2225333 GCF_008692635.1 Crocuta crocuta | reverse complement strand
CGGTGCCCCCACTGCGGGCTCTGCCGGTCCTGAGGCTGGGGGACTTAGGGGGTGGGTCCGGCTCCCGAGGAGGGATGGGGGCCAGGGCACCCGGAGGATCGGGAGGGTGGAGGGAAGTGGGAGGGTCTCCGGAGGAGGGCTGGTGGGGCAGCTAGGGTAGCCAGGATCCCGGGACCAAAAGAGGAGCAGCGAGGTGGAGGGCTGGCAGAGGAGAAACGGGGATGCTGGCGAGGGGGCTTCGGGCGAAGGCAAAAAAGGACTGGAGATATGGCAGCGAGGTGGGGCATTAGGGCTCCAGGAAAAGGCCCAGAACCCGGGTTTCAGAACTCGGGGTTGGGGGTGCTAGGTATAGAAAGGAAGTAGGAAATGGGGAAGGGGTGTGGTAGGTGGAGAGAGGATTGTAGCTGATGAGGGAGGAGAATGGAACCTGGGGAAACGGAGGCCCTGAAGGGGCCAAGGAGAGGTCCCTGTTTGAGAAGCAGACCCCGAGGTGTTACAGGGTGCAGGCGGGAAGTGGATGCCTTTGTGGCTCTATTTTCTTTCCAGTACTTTAGGTCACCTCTGACCTTGTTTTTCCAGACCCCGGCCTGAGTCCTTCTTGGAGAGGGGCACACTGGGGGCCAGTGCTGTGGTTCCCCCTAAAACTATGAGGAGGACTATGGGAGCACTGCAGGGGGAATCAGGGAGAAGGGGTTTCTGGGAGGGTGGAAACGGAGGAGAGAATTGGACAGTTTTATAGGCACTCCAGGCAAGTTGTGACCTCCACCCTCAAGTCCCCAGAGCGCCCAGGGCCCCTCTAGCTGGGGGTTCTGAAGGGGGAGGTATCTTGTTGCTTCATTGCAAAGATCTCCCTTTGTGCCTGGGCTTATTTCTACCGGGGTAGGTACTCTTAAACTCCCTTCCCCGAGGTGCTCCTGGAGGGTAGGAGTCGCTTTGGCAGCTGGAGGGGGAGTGGCTGGCAGATGGACTCCTGGGATAGACTCTTGAGGGGCAGGTTCTACCATTTTGTTGCCATAGCAATGATGGGGGGGGATGTCCCCTGGGTGGGGGCTCAGAACCTTGATTGGACTTAAGCCTGTGGCTATGTCCTTGGGACTCTAGGCAGGGCTCTGGAAGGTGCTTCCGGTGTTGCTGGTGAAAAGGAGGTTCCCCAGGGGGTCCTCCCCTCCTGGCAGCCGGCTGCTGGAACAGGTAGACATGTTATTTGCCAGGTCATAGATGTTTCTCCAAGTGCCTCCCCTGAGGCGTGGTGGGAAGATGGAAAAGATTCTGTTCAAGTTACACCAGCTTTTGGGAGTTCTTTCTGGCCTCTGCCTCCCTTATTATTAAGGGGACTTTTTGTATATGGTGTATAGTTGTCTTTTGGCTCCTTTGCACTGATATCTTCTATTTTCTTGAACCTGAATCTCCCTCCCGGAGTCTCCCTTTTCCTCTTTCCCAGACTATCACGACAGTGACCCCTTCGTCCGCTAACCTTTGACCTCCTACTTCTCCGACCTTGTGGGAGTGGCTGGGCTCTCCGAGCCCATCCCCTGTGAGGGTGGCCCAGGGCGGAGGGCTGTGCGACAGCCTGGTGCCGTTGAAATACTCTGGAACAGGCGCCAGCACACCCGGGTCTGGTTCTGGTGGTACCTCTAACTGTGGCCTTGAGGCAGTCACTTCTCTTGGAGCCTCGGCTTCATTGTAAGATGAAAGGGTTATAGATAAGATGATTTCTGAGGCCCCTCTGGCCACCCCGGATCCTAAGAAGGCTTAGAGGAGTGCATTGTTATCTGCTGGTCTGGGCTGCATTGTTATCTAGGAGTCACTTTGGACTGGTTTGTTAGTCAGGCAGGTCTGGAATGATGATGGGGGCTGGGCCAGTGATCCTGAAATTCACGCTGCATGCAAGCCTTTCCCAGAGAGCCTTGTGCCTGGAATGTGTGCTCATCTGACATCTTTCTCTTGTTTCTCCCTTTCTTTCCTATTAGAGACTCTTTCCCTGTTGCTCACTTTTGCATCTCCTCAGGCTGGTCTTTATCGTTTTTCTTTTGCAGCAAGGCCGTGCAGGGGAATGTGTGTAGTGGGTCGGCAGATACATAGTAGGTGCTCCATAAGTATTACAGTGACTGGCTCCTGGGGCGAGCCGGAGTATGGCTCACCGTGTTGATGGTAAAACGTGCTCCCAGGTCAGAAACATAGATACGGCCCAGCCCTGATTCCTCTCCCCTTGCCACTCCTTTCCCCCCAGATTACCTATGCTTTTATGAGTGCTTTTCTCCTTCAAAGCGACTCACTGCTAATTTTATCAGATTTCAGCTGTTTAACACAGTTGCAGTAGTGGGGAGGGGCACACCGATTGCTGTGTTTTTCAGTTACATTCGTGCATTTCTCTGACCTTTTGGATGCCTCTAGCTCTGACTGACTTGGTGAAAGGGTTCTGGGGTGGAGCGGAGAGATGGGCCCCCTCCTCTAGAGGGGCTGGGAAAGACACCCCTGTCACAACTGGTCCTCTTTGCTGTGCTTCTGTTGAGATTGTTTTCCTCTTTTGTTACAGTGGGTTTTGTTCTTTAGATTTTAGGAGGTTGACAACATTTTAAACTGACCTACGCAACAATTCAAAAATGGGGTAACAGTTGTAGTTGAAGGAAAGTGGCTGCTTTACTGGACAGAGCGTCAGTTCTAAGTTCAGAAGTCCTGGAGCTCTGTCCCAGCTCTTTTGTGACTCTAAGTAAATTATTATTAAGTTTCCTGGAAAGGTTAGGTTCCCCCCCTCTTCCTCTCCCCTCCCCCCTCCTGCCTATCTCAATAGGTAGGGTTCAGTGGAGGTGAGGGGGAAATAATTAATTACTCTGTATTCCTGGGGGAGAATATGCTGTATACTGTGGAAATGCCATTTACTTAGCCAGGCCTTGAAACTCAGAATAGGTGGGTGAGTCTGCCCTGTTCCCACCAAAATCGGGCAGCGTTTTATTCGAAAAGATGTACTGAAGTTAGTAGGTCCGTGACAAAAACGGAACAGAGCGCCCATACATACATGGCATCAGTGGGGGTATAGAAGGGAAGAAAACAGTGAGAAGATACCATTTCTG
The DNA here is from genome assembly GCF_008692635.1 of Crocuta crocuta. Classification (NCBI taxonomy): domain Eukaryota; kingdom Metazoa; phylum Chordata; class Mammalia; order Carnivora; family Hyaenidae; genus Crocuta; species Crocuta crocuta. The sequence continues at coordinate 2,222,262 of NW_027529427.1, read as the reverse complement.
CTCTCAAAAGATCTTACAGTCAGTAATATGGAGAGGCCTTACCCTTAGCAAGAAATGCAAACCAGTACAAAGGAAAATAGCTGACTGTAGATGTAGATACAGATAGAGATAGGCTGTGAGGAGGTATGCGTCCCTTTGTAAGCCAAGTGGGAGGACAGGCTTACAGATCTGTAAAATTGTATTAAGTGTTCGCTGGTTTTCACTGCTTTGGTTGGTAAAGTGAAAGTTGTGACTTTCTAGCCTCGGGGGACCCAGGCACTGGGGGTGGGGGTGGGGGAGTCTCTGGGAGGGTCTCAGAAATAAGTTCTGCGCTTCAGGGGTACCTAGGTTTGGGCTTGGGCTTGGTAGGACTGTGTGCATTTGTGTTATAGAATGGGGCATTCTTCTCCCACCTACTCAGACGTGAAAAGATTCTTTTCATATCTCAGGGACTGATCGAGGCCTTCTGAGAATTCTCCTCCCAACTTCTGACGAGAGTATAGCAAAGTCTAGAAGACATAGCGCGGGCTTTGAAGTCAGGGAGATGTAGGCTTGATTCTGCTGCTGTCACTGGTTTCTGTGTATTCACATGAAGGTGGGCAAGTCACGGTCTCAATCCTGGAGCCTCAGTTTCCTCACCTATAAAACGGAAATGAGAATACCTACTTTTGCAGGGTTGGTTGTAAATAATAAATGAAACTGTATGTGAGGGCATGACGTAAAGACAGCCCTCAATGAATTCGTACCTCAGCTACATTTCTTTGTGCTCCTTGGTAAGGCTCTCTGGAAGTCGTGGACCTGCAGATACTTTCCAGGTGTCAGGAAGGGTAAAACAGTGTGAGTGTGAGGTGCATCTGAGTTTTCTGCCTTCTCCAGAGATGAGAGAGATGATGTGAGCAGAGTCTCTTTCATGTGTAGATAGCCCATGGGGTGAGCCTGCAGTGTCTTATGCAGCTTGTCTCAGCCCAAAGGCCTGGGGCTGGGCCACTCACTCCATCCCTTGATAAGCACAATGGTATGGCCTTCAGACTCTTTTCCCCACTTGGGAGACTCTTGTTTTTTTCCGGACAGGCTTCACGGAACACAGATCCTGCAAGTTCCAGGTGCCTACACTGGAAACTTGGAGATCCTGCTTCCTGCTTCCCAGGCCACAGCTGTGGGGAACTCGGGGTGAAGCAGAGAAGTTTCTGTATTCAGCTGCCCAGGCAGAGGAGAATGGGGTCTCCACAGCCTGAAGAATGAAGACACGACAGAATAAAGACTCAGTGAGTAATAGCTAAAATGAGAGCCACGAAAGAGGAGGGGCAGAGAAACTAGGGGTGAGGGCCTGGAGAGAGAGCATAGAAATAAGGCATGTCATGAAGTTAGGTGCTAGGTAAAAAATAAATAAACCTACATTGTGTGCTTCCTTCCTTTTCCCTCAGATGTCAATGAGGAGTGGACGGAAGAAAGAGGCCCCTGGGCCCCGGGAAGAGCTGAGATCGAGGGGCCGGGCCTCCCCTGGAGGGGTCAGCACGTCCAGCAGTGATGGCAAAGCCGAGAAGTCTAGGCAGACAGCCAAGGTATTCTGTCCTCAGGTCCTCCCACAGGATGCCCAAGCACTGGGGCTGGCTGTGTGTGTGTGTGTGTGTGCGTGTGTGCGTGCATGTGTGTGTGTGCGTGTGTGCGTGTGTGTGTGTTGTGGGGGAACTTCCTGTCTGGCAGAGCGTAGCTGTGGAGGTACAAGACAGGAATTTTCTCTTTCTCTCTGACAGAAGGCCCGCGTAGAAGAAGCCTCCACCCCAAAGGTCAGCAAGCAGGGCCGGAGTGAAGAGATCTCAGAAAGTGAAAGTGAGGAGACCAATGCACCAAAAAAGACCAAAACCGAGGTGGGTGACCCTTGCAGCCATCCTGACCCATTTTCTGACCGCTCTTTCCCGAAGCCTTCCTTTCTCGATTGCTAACTTAATCTCGCCTAGGACAGGAGGGAAAAGTCATATCCTATTACAGGAGCCATGTCTATCATATGTCAGACGGGGCTTTAGGACTTTAGCAGACCACGGGATGACCAGGCAGGGCCAAAGGGGACAGAGGGTGAGGGGGGTTCTAGCCTCTCCTTTTCCAGGTCCTGATTTCCATGATGGTGCTGGAGAGGAGGTTAAAGGGGAGAGGGCTGAGTAGAAGGAACAAATAAATCATAAGGAAAATGCATAAGGAGTGGTCTTTTTAGGAGCCAAGGGCTTCTGGCATCTGGAGTTACCGGGGTAAAGGAGAGGAGAGGAGGGCGGACGTGAGCTGGTGGAAGACAAGGGTTTGGGTGTAGCTGGACAGGCGGATGGTGCATGAGAGACGCCTGAGGAAAGAATGGCGTTTTCCAAGGAGGGGAACAAGACTGGCTGCTAGCGAGCAGCGGGGAATGTGGGGTCAGGATAGTGGGGGGATCCCCACACGGCAGGGAGGTGGGCTGGAGCAAGGGAGTGTTCATCGTGTCGTACAATGGTGTTCGGGGAGAGGGAAGTGATTTTGTGTGAGGGAGGCCCCAAATCTGGAGGAAGCGAGGAAGAAGAAAAGGGAAAAAAATCGTGGTCCTTTTTCTACAGCAGGAGCTCCCTCGGCCACAGTCTCCCTCCGATCTAGATAGTCTAGACGGGCGAAGCCTCAATGATGATGGCAGCAGTGACCCGAGGGATATTGACCAGGATAACCGGAGCACGTCCCCCAGCATCTACAGCCCTGGAAGTGTGGAGAATGACTCCGACTCCTCTTCTGGCCTGTCCCAGGGCCCAGCCCGCCCCTACCACCCACCTCCACTCTTTCCTCCCTCTCCTCCACCGCCAGACAGCACCCCCCGGCAGCCGGAGCCTGGTTTCGAACCCCATCCTTCTGTAACACCTGCTGGATATCATGCTCCCATGGAGCCCCCCCCATCTCGAATGTTCCAGGCTCCCCCTGGGGCCCCTCCCCCTCATCCACAGCTCTACCCCGGGGGCGCAGGTGGAGGAGTTTTGTCTGGACCCCCAATGGGTCCCAAGGGAGGAGGGGCTGCCTCTTCAGTGGGGGCTCCTAGTGGGGGTAAACAGCACCCCCCACCCACCACCCCTATCTCAATATCAAGCTCTGGGGCTGGTGGTGCTCCCCCAACAAAGCCGCCCAACACTCCAGTGGGTGGTGGAAACCTACCCTCTGCTCCACCACCAGCCACCTTTCCCCATGTGACACCAAACCTGCCCCCCCCACCTGCTCTGAGACCCCTGAACAATGCATCAGCCTCTCCTCCTGGCCTGGGGGCCCAGCCCCTACCTGGGCATCTGCCCTCTCCCCACACCATGGGGCAGGGTATGGGTGGACTTCCTCCTGGCCCAGAGAAGGGCCCCGCTCTTGCTCCCTCACCCCACCCTCTGCCCCCTGCCTCCTCCTCTTCCACCCCAGCCCCACCGATGAGGTACCCGTACTCCTCCTCCGGTAGCAGCCCTGCAGCAGCCTCCTCGGCCAGCTCGGCCTCGGCCTCGGCTTCCCAGTACCCAGCTTCCCAGGCACTGCCCAGTTACCCCCACTCCTTCCCTCCCCCGACGAGCCTGTCTGTCTCCAATCAGCCACCCAAGTATACTCAGCCTTCCCTCCCGTCCCAGGCCGTGTGGAGCCAGGGCCCCCCCCCACCTCCTCCCTATGGCCGTCTCTTAGCTAACAGCAATGCCCACCCGGGCCCCTTCCCTCCTTCCACTGGGGGCCAGTCCACAGGCCACCCACCAGCCCCAGCACATCACCATCACCACCAGCAGCAGCAGCAACAGCAGCAGCAACAGCAGCAGCAGCAACATCATGGGAGCTCTGGGCCCCCTCCACCTGGAGCATATCCCCACCCCCTGGAGAGCAGTAGCTCCCACCATGCCCACCCTTATGCCATGTCTCCCTCCCTGGGGTCTCTGAGGCCCTACCCACCAGGGCCAGCACACCTGCCCCCCCCTCACAGCCAGGTGTCCTACAGCCAAGCAGGCCCCAATGGCCCCCCACCCTCTTCCTCCTCTTCCAACTCCTCTTCCTCTCAAGGATCCTACCCATGTTCACACCCCTCCCCTTCCCAGGGCCCCCAGGGAGCGCCCTATCCCTTTCCACCGGTGCCTCCGGTCACCACCTCTTCGGCTACGCTTTCCACGGTCATTGCCACGGTGGCTTCTTCGCCAGCGGGCTACAAAACAGCCTCCCCACCTGGGCCCCCGCCGTATGGAAAGAGAGCCCCGTCCCCAGGGGCCTACAAGACAGCCACCCCACCGGGATACAAGCCGGGGTCGCCTCCCTCCTTCCGAACAGGGACCCCACCCGGCTACCGAGGCGCCTCGCCGCCCGCGGGCCCAGGGACCTTCAAGCCAGGCTCGCCCACTGTGGGGCCAGGGCCTCTGCCACCTGCCGGGCCTTCGGGTCTGTCCTCCCTGCCACCACCACCACCTGCGGCCCCTGCCTCTGGGCCGCCCCTGAACGCCACGCAGATCAAGCAAGAGCCGGCCGAAGAGTATGAGACCCCTGAGAGCCCAGTGCCCCCGGCCCGTAGCCCCTCGCCCCCTCCCAAGGTGGTAGACGTGCCCAGCCACGCCAGCCAGTCAGCCAGGTGAGCCGCCTGGGCGGGGTGCAGTTGGGCCTCGAAGGGGGAACGAGGAAGGGGCGATGGAGGAGACACCGGCAGAGGCGCCAGGAGGGAACCCTGCGTTCTTGCGGGGCCTCCTGGCGTACTTCGGGGCCTTGCCTCCGTCGCGGCCTGCGCCGGCTGCTTTGGGCGCAGGATCACCGCGGGGTCGCTCGGGCAGCTCGCAGGGGCTAAGCGCGCGCTGCCCTCGCGCCCGGCAGGTTCAACAAACACCTGGACCGCGGCTTTAACTCGTGCGCGCGCAGCGACCTGTACTTCGTGCCGCTGGAGGGCTCCAAGCTGGCCAAGAAGCGGGCCGACCTGGTTGAGAAGGTGCGGCGCGAGGCCGAGCAGCGCGCGCGCGAAGAAAAGGAGCGCGAGCGCGAGCGGGAACGCGAGAAGGAGCGGGAACGCGAGAAGGAGCGCGAGCTGGAACGCAGCGTGGTGAGTGCGTCACCACATGCGCCGTCCGCCTTCTGGCGGTCCTCTGCGCCGCGCGGGGGGGAGGGGTGGGAGGGGAGTTGTTGCGCCCCCTGTCGGAGAGGAGGAAGCGCGGCAGCCTGGGAAATAGAGACCCAAGGATTCCTGGGCGGGAGGAATCCTTGCATTTAGGGGAGCGGGGAGGGGGAGGCAAATTCAGATCAGAGTACCTGTGGGTGGTAGGGAGAGCCAACATCCAGGAGAAGGGTGTAGGGACATTTCTGCTAGGCTGAGTTCCAGTAAGGTGAGGCCTTTTGGACTTCAGCTGCCGAGAGAGAGACAAATGGGCATCTCGGGACCAGCCACCTTTTACCAGACCTGCCCTTTTGACTCTGCTTCTCCCTGTATCCCACAGAAGTTGGCTCAGGAGGGCCGGGCTCCAGTGGAGTGCCCATCTCTCGGCCCCGTGCCCCATCGCCCTCCGTTTGAGCCGGGCAGTGCTGTGGCTACAGTGCCCCCCTACCTGGGTCCTGACACTCCAGCCCTGCGCACGCTCAGTGAATACGCTCGGCCCCACGTCATGTCTCCCGGCAATCGCAACCATCCGTTCTACGTGCCCTTAGGGGCAGTGGACCCGGGGCTCCTGGGTTACAATGTCCCGGCCTTGTACAGCAGTGACCCAGCAGCCCGGGAGAGGGAGCGGGAAGCTCGAGAACGAGACCTCCGTGACCGCCTCAAGCCCGGCTTTGAGGTGAAGCCCAGTGAGCTGGAACCCCTACACGGGGTCCCTGGGCCGGGTCTGGATCCCTTCCCCCGACACGGGGGCCTGGCTCTGCAGCCTGGCCCGCCTGGCCTGCACCCTTTCCCCTTTCATCCGAGCCTGGGGCCCCTGGAGAGAGAACGTCTAGCGCTGGCAGCTGGTCCAGCCCTGCGGCCTGACATGTCCTACGCGGAGCGTCTGGCGGCCGAGAGGCAGCATGCAGAGAGGGTGGCAGCCTTGGGCAATGACCCGCTGGCCCGGCTGCAGATGCTCAATGTGACCCCCCATCATCACCAGCACTCCCACATCCACTCCCACCTGCACCTCCACCAGCAGGACGCCATCCACGCAGGTGAGACTCCTACTTCTTTGCCTTTTTACACCTCGTCCCCTGGCAAGTGATTGGGTCTTCTGCTCCTCAGGCCAGGACTTCCCTCCTCTAGACTGGCATGAGCCGCTCTCCTGGGATTGCTTCCCTGATCTTTGCCTCCTGGCATTTCCCCATCTCAAGCCCCAGCCTTGCCACAGACTGTAATAACCCACACCCCAGCCCTCTGCAGAGTCTGGCATCCCGCCCATGACAGAGCAAACCTTTGAGGGAATGCCACCTTTCTGCCCTCAGAACAGCCCCCCCCCCCCATGCCCGTTTCTTTCCTCCTTTGGATTCAACTCTGTTCTCATTTCTTGCCATCTTCTCTTCTCCCATGTGGAGGCCTTTCATGTTTTCCTGCATCTCTAGGTCTGCTGCCTTCCAGAAACAGCTCTCTAGCTGTGGCTGGGGCCGTCCTTGGTGCTAAGGAGCTTTATTTACTCCTCTTTCGCTGTATTTCCTTCTGTCCAGAACATCACCGGATCTAGCGTTACAGTCATGGTCCCTCCTGGCTCCCCTTGTGCTTTCTCGCTCTCAACCTCGTCTCTCTTCCTGTCTTCCTTCCTGACGTCTGTCCCTTCCTATTCTCCTCTAAGCAGTCCGTGTCTCTCCTTTTCCTCAGACCCCTCTGACAACTGCCATCCCCTGTTCTCTGCCGTCCACACGTGCCTACTCCAGTAAGGTCTTGTCCTGGCCACCCAGCAGGCCCCTCGTTCTTCCACGTGTCTCTTTGTTCCTCACTAGGTCTCCCTGTGTTTGACGGTCCGTCTCTTCCCAGGCTGGGACCCCTTCACCCAAATGCATGGTTTTCCCTAAGCCTGCCTTCTGGTGACACCTTCCTCTTCTCTACCCTCTAGCCTCTGCCTCGGTGCACCCTCTCATTGACCCCCTGGCCTCAGGGTCTCACCTTACCCGGATCCCCTACCCAGCTGGGACCCTCCCCAACCCCCTTCTTCCTCACCCTCTGCACGAGAACGAAGTTCTTCGTCACCAGCTCTTTGGTAAGGATGGAGGCTGGGGGTGGGGGAGGTCAAATGAGAGANGGTGCCAGGCCGAAGTTTGAATCTTTTCCACTACTGGCAACTTGCAGGACTGGCTTTTACCTGTTTTAGCCTCAGTTTCCTCTGTCTGTAAGGTGGCTGGCTGTGTCCCGGCCCGGAGCAGGTACTCAGTACCCCGGTAGTCACGTGCTCCCCGCCCTGCCTGCCCGCAGCCGCTCCGTACCGGGACCTGCCGGCCTCCCTGTCCGCCCCGATGTCCGCAGCTCACCAGCTGCAGGCCATGCACGCGCAGTCGGCCGAGCTGCAGCGCTTGGCGCTGGAGCAGCAGCAGTGGCTGCACGCGCACCACCCGCTGCACAGCGTGCCGCTCCCTGCCCAGGAGGACTACTACAGGTACACGCGCGACACCCCCGCGCCGGGGTGACGGGCTGGGCTGTGGGCAGCATCCTGCCGGGAGGGGGAGGGAGCCCGTCCTCCACAGTCCTCTGAGGTGGGCCAGGTCGGGGTGGACCTCGGTGTCTCACGTCTCTGCTCTGCGTCCCCTCTCCACCAGTCACCTGAAGAAGGAAAGCGACAAGCCACTGTAGAGCCTGCAATCAAGAGAGCACCCATGGCCCCTGCCTTTGGACCTCGGAGGCCTCCCTCCCAGCCTGCCACCCAGAGCTGAGGGGGGACTGCCCATTCGCAGGGTTTCAGCAGCTGGGCAGGGGGAGNGCATCCTGTGCTGCCCCCGCCCCTCCTCAGTCCCTGTGCGCGCGCCCCTTCTGCGATGTATGCCCCTCGCCCCTCCCCGACATTAATAATTTATATATATAAATATCTATATGACGCTCTTTAAAAAACATCCCAACCAAAACCAAACAAAAACATCCTCACGACTCCCCAGGAAGATGGCTGTGACTGGTTCTTTGCGGGCTGGGGGGGAGCGGAGTTGGGAGGGAGCCGGTGGGGGACTTGGAGAGAACGCTGTGGAACCCCGGACACAAGCGAGTGTAGGGACCCTGGAGGGTAGGGGAGGAGACCTTGGAAGAGCCAGGGGCTCTGGAGCCGAGGCTCCGCCGGAGGGATACTACGGGGCTAGCCAGCCCCCTCCTGAGTCGCAAGGCTGGAAGTCAAGAGGCTGGAGTCCAGGGACAGGCCCGTCTCTGGACAGGGTCAGGTCTAGGAAGCCACTCGGCCTTTGGAGGCCTTCCTGCCACTGGCGCCACAGCTAGGAGCCACCAGAATCCAGAGTCCTTTCCTTCGAATAGATTGAGAAACGGTTGTGAAGCGGGGGTGCAGGGGCATAGTTCCACTAGGTTCAAGCGATTAGAAGTTTGTAGTCTTAAGTACCCCTGGGTTTGGGGAGGAAGTGGGGGACAATTCCAAGCGTGTAGAAGAGAAGATAAATTGGAGGGCGTTACTCTTGAGCACACACCCCTGCACAAGGCCATTTTAGGTAAGCGCGAGAGCCGCCTCAGCGCTCTGCGTTCCTGGCAGCGAATCGCTTCGTTCTCAAAAACTGGGGGGAGTGTGGCCAGCTTTCCCAGCCAATCAGCTTTGAGTTCATTTGCATAGGGCCGAATCAAACGTTCACAAACTCTAGAGATGGGTGATATAAACAAGTTTCTTTTTTCCCTGGTTTTTCTTCTGAAAGTCAAAGTGTCCCTCGTCGGTTATACAGCGATAAGAATGGGAAAACTCGGCCCTCAGCTCACCCTCACCAATAGTGGCGTTCATGGATATCCCATGCTCTCTCCAGGCTACTTCCTGCAGTGTTACAGCTCTTTTAGAATTTGTCTAGCAGGTTTTCCGGTTTTTACCGGAAGACCCCTCCCTACAATTCGTTTTTAACAATAGAGACACAGCGATTCTAAGGGAAGTTCTCTCTTGGAAGATTGTTGTTTCTTTATTAGTTTTCTCACTAGTACTATCGAGACTGTTCTCCTGTCAAGGTTTTTCGGCGCTTAGTGGTACGCTGCACCGAGAGGCTTCCGGCTGCCGCTGATGCCGTTTTCCTTCCGCTCCCAGCAGCTCTGGGAGTCGCTCTAGGAAGGCTGCTCGTTTCTCACGAGCTTTTCCTTGGTTTTGAGCTTTTCCTTCTTTCTGCTGCACGTGCAGCTTTTGTTACCCTATGGCGTCCGCCTCGGCCCAACCCGCGGCCCTGAGTGCCGAACAAGCCAAGGGTGAGAAGCATTCTAGCCGCCGGGTGGGCTTCGTGCTGGAGAAGGGTGCGGGCGGAGGGGACGGAGCGAGAGGTGTAGTTGCGCCGCCGGGAAATGGGGCATAGGATACCGTCTTTCTCTCTCCTGCAAGAGGGGTCCTTGCCCCCTAGGGCGAGGGAATCTGGGCCGAGTTGATCGGGCTCCTATGGCTTCAGCCCGCTAATTCCCTGCCCTCTTCCCTGCGCTCTCGGCTGCGCCCGCTGGCCACACTCTGATGCCTACCCCGGGACGCATCTGTCGCACAGTGGTCCTGGCCGAGGTCATCCAGGCGTTCTCGGCTCCAGAGAACGCCGTGCGCATGGACGAGGCTCGGGACAACGCGTGCAACGACATGGGCAAAATGCTGCAGTTCGTGCTGCCCGTGGCCACGCAGATTCAGCAGGAGGTTATCAAGGCCTATGGCTTCAGCTGCGACGGGGAAGGTGGGTCGGCCGGGGGTCGGCGGTGAGTGGGATCCGGGAGAGGGCGCTGGATCCATCGGGTCCCTGAGCCGTCCTCCCTCATCTTGCCACACGGAGGCGGCCACAATCTGACGAACAGGATGGGCAGGCCGAGCCAAGGGTCTCCTCTGGACCCGTGCCAGGCGAAGTCCCAAGTGATTTTTGCAGTTACCAGTAATTGTACAGTTACCCCGTTTTAAGATGAGGAAACAGGCTCTAGTAGTAAGTTAAGTGCCTGAGGTCACAGAGCTGGACTGGAACCCTTTTCCGATAGTTCTGGTTGGATGTCTATTCGAGTGGCTTCTGCAGTTCCTCCGAGCTGTTTCAGCTAGTCTCTGTTGGAGGGTCGGCTGGTTAATTTCCTTGATGAGACCATGGTGTTCCCCAGAGGTGCTTCTTGATTTAGCCCCGCGGCCCATGGCCCTCCTGTGTCCAGGTTATAGACTTGAGATCTTGTGGATGTTCATACTGTAGGTTCTTATGATTGAATTGCTAAAATGTTTCACCTGCTCACGAGAAACACACCCCTTTGGGATATTTCTTTCCTTTCGGTGCATCCCATCCGGTTGTGATGGGTATAGACCTGGAAATGGTTCATCCAGACCACACAGGGCAGAGGTGTGCGTGTGACAGGGCAGAGGCCTGTGTGTGTCTTATTTTGTAGACAGCTCCCAGACCAGAAGGGGAGCAGCCAGTGACTCAGGCTCAAGCTGCGCCCTCCTGATGTCTGGGGCACACCTGTCCCTTGGGGGTGTGGGTTGACGCTCCACTTCCCCTTGCAGGTGTCCTTAAGTTTGCCCGCTTGGTCAAGTCTTACGAAGCCCAGGATCCCGAGATTGCCAGCTTGTCGGGCAAGCTGAAGGCGTTGTTCCTGCCACCCATGACATTGCCGCCCCATGGGCCTGCTTCTGGTGGCAGTGTGGCTGCCTCCTGAGGGTCGGCCCTCCCCTGTGACATTGCCCAGGAAGGGAAGACCTTGATGTTCCAGAGGATAATAAACGTGCCTGTGACTTAGCCTCGGTGTCTGTCTTTTGTGACCCTGATAACCTCCACCGCTCGGCCCCAGATTCCCTCTGCCATCCCAGGCTGCTTCAACTCCCTGTCTGGTTCCTTCCTAGGTTCCTGCTGGGCCCAGCCCTCCTCCAGGGCACGGTGAGAGGACGGACTTGCCCCTCTGCACCCTGAAC
>NW_027529427.1:2187402-2211284 GCF_008692635.1 Crocuta crocuta | reverse complement strand
CTGAAGAGACTGGCTTCCAGGGTTTTTCCTGAGGGCCTCTCTGCCCCTCCCTCCCCCACCCAGCTTCTGTGTGTTGGGAGGCTCCCCTATTGGTTGGTGTTCCATTGGCCAGGGTTACTTCCTGGTCTTTGCCTCCACCCACCCTCCCTCTAGCTGCTCTGTCTACCTTGAGCTCCAGGTGGAGCTCCAAGTGGCTCCTCCCCCCGCCAAGGGAAGGAGGCCAGGACGGCAGGCCTTGGACTTCCCAGTGGGGCTGGAGGGAGAGTCTGGCTGCGGTGGGCAGTCTGAGGCCAGCCCCGCCCACCTGTCCCTTTTGCAGGGATCATTAGTCAGGGGGCTCGTCGCTGTGGTGCCATTGGCCTGGAGGGTGGCATCAAGGAGGAAGTAGCCGAGTTCCCAGTGTTCTTCCTCACCTGTTTGGGCTACTGTACACAGCTGCGCCCAGGCTCGGCCCCACCCCTTGTGGCCCTGTGCCTGTGACTCCCCCATCCCTCTGGGGAGATGCTGTCCGGTGGGTAAGTCCCCGGCTCCACCTGGCTGCCACGGCCCCCTCTTCGTTTGGGGGAGAGGGGCAGGGAGGGTACTTGCTCATTCCTGGCAGGGGTGCGACGGTGGGGGGCATCTCCTGCTTGCCCCCCTGGCCTGGCTTTGCTTCCTGTCCCTCCCTCAAGATGTGAGGAACCCCAGACTCATTTATGCCCCCTCTGCCCCCTCCTCCTTTTCTCTATCTGGAGCGTTTCCCCCGACAGATGTGTATTTGCTCTCTCCATTGCATGTCTCCCTGCCCTCTCTGGCCCCCCGCTTCTGCTGTCTGCTTACCAGAAAGCCTGGGTCGCCCACATCATCTGAAACATACTGTGTCTGAAAAGCAGACCTGAGAAAGCTCCCCCTTCTTCCCATGTGGCTTCCCCACATCTGGCGTTCATTCCACTTTCCTTCAGTGCCCTGTGCCGCCCCCTCCCGTGCATCATTCATTCAACAGATGCACGTGGAGCACCTGCGCCAGGTACTTTTTAAGGTACCGGCCATAACGTAGCAAAGAAGACAGTCGTGGTCCTTGCCCTTGCAGAGCTTCCTTCCAGTGGGAGGGGGCAGACTACACAAAGAACCCAATGAGTAGGAGAATTTGAGATTCTCAGGAGTGTTATGCGGGAAATTGAAAAGAGCTTCATGTGCTAGCAAGTGGTGACCGGGGGGATGCCAATGGCATCACTAACTGGAAGGATCCAGGAGGGCTTTCCGGAGGAGAGGACATGTGCGCTGAGAGCTGGATGATGAGGAAGAGCCAGTCATGTGGTGACCAAGAGACAAGCATCCCTGAGCAGAGGCCCTCCTGTGGGGACAAAGGAAACAGGAAACAGGGGGCCCCAAGCAGAGTAAAGTAGTGCAGAGGGAGGCGTGGACCTGCAACTTCACGTGCGGTCAGGACGGTTGTCCGTGTGTGGGTATTTGCACTGGGCCAGATATGTGTGTAGATGGACATGGATGGCGAGGTGTGTGTGTGAGACTGTGTGTGCATATATGTGTGTCCTCATCTGTGTAGGACATGCTAGGTGTGTGTGTGTAGAAGGAACGGGCTGAACTTGAGATCAGACATGTACGTGGCTGTCGGTGAGCTTGTTCATTGGACACATACTCTGCGTGAGGCAGTGTGCTAGCCTTTGAGCATTCAAAGGTGAGCAAGACTGGCTGTGGACCCCCCTGTGGCAGAGCTGACTCTGCAGGCGCTCTTTCTGCCTCTGGCTCCGGGAGGGAGTTCATGGTCTTTTGACGGGGCTCAAAGTCCAGGATTCAAGAGATAGTCGGTATTAGGTCATACAGTAAACAAACTAAGTTTCCCAGGTACCAGAAAGAAGGTGGAGGAGGGGAGAGCCCATTTTGGGGAGGAGAATTTGATGTTTGATATTTCAAAAAGTGATAAAGTAGTCACCATAGGAAAAATAGACTTTAGTTGAGCTTTAACACTTTGTTCTGGTTTTTCCTTATTGTTTATTGAGGTCTAGCATATAGAATGTGCATGAATGTTAAGCGTACGGCCCGATGAACATCACATTTACATACACCTGTGTATCCACCCCCCCCAGATTAAGACCTAGAGCATTCCCAGCACCCCAGTTGTTCCCCAGAAATTGCCATCTCCCAGCCACTTTATTGATTTTTATAAAGGTAATACATACCCATGGTACAACATTCAAAATGGCATAAGGAAAAGAAGACAACCAGATGGCTAACAGACCCATGAAAAGATGCTCAACATCACTGATCATCAGGGAAATGCAAATCAAAACCACAGTGAGATAACCATGTTACACTTGTCAGAATGGCCAGAGTCAGAAAGACAAGAAATAGCAAGTGTTGATGAGGACGTGGAGAAAAGGGAGCCCACGTGCACTGTTGGTGGGAATGAAGATTGGCGCAGTCACTGTGGAAATCGGTGTGGAGTTTCTGCAAATAATTAGAAGTAGAAACACCATTTGATCTCATGACTCCACTTCTATTTGCCCAAAGAAAATGAAAATGCCAACTCGAAAAGATATCTGCACCCCTATGTTTATTGCAGCATTGTTTACAGTAGCCAAGAAATGGAAGCAACCCAAATATCCATAGACAGATGAATGGATAAAGAAGATGTGTTATATATGTACAATGAAATGTTATTCCGCCATAAAAAAAAAATCTTGCCATTTGTAACAACATGGATGGATCTAGACGGTATTACACTAAGTGAAATAAGAGAAAGACAAAAAGACCGTATGCTTTCACTTATATGTGGAACCTAAAAAACAAAACAGGGCTGCCTGGCTGGCACAGTTGGAACAGCATGGTGACTCTTGATCTCTGGGTCGTGAGTTCGAGCTCCACGTTGGGTATAGAGATTACTTAAAATCTTAAAGACCCACACAACAAACCAACAAGAAGCAGAAACAGACCTATAAACACAGTAAAATGATGGTTGCCAGAGGGGAGGTGGGCGGGGAGGGGGCAAAATGGATGAAGGAGAGTGGGGGTACAGGCCTCCAGTTACAGATTGAATAAATCATGGGGATGAAAGACACAGCCTAGGAAATACAGTCACCTGTGTTGTAATAGTGTTGTGGGGTGACAGATGGTGGCTATGCTTGTGAGCACAGCATGATATATAGATGTCGAATCACTATGTTGTACAGCAGAAACTAATGGAACATTGTCAACTATACTTCAATTGAAAAAAAAAAAAAACAGGTACAAAGGGAGAGGTGAATGTCCCTCCCAGCCCTCTCCACCAGCCACCTAGTTTCTTTCCCTAGAGTGCTTTCTGTGTATCCTGTGTTAGATTGCTTTCCTCATTTTGGTTTCATGGTGTTGTGTTTGTACGTGAGATCATACATCCACAGGGAGCGTTGTGAACTTCTAGTGTGTAGGGCGCTTAAGGTCATCCAGCCCTGAGAATATCAGTCGATGGCAGGGACCTCAGCTCCCCAGCCCCCAGGAGACTGGCCCCTGGTCAGAGACCTGAGCTCTGGCTGATTCAGACCAGACGCCTGGACAAGAACCTATGGCTCGGGTATAGAGCGGAATCCAAGACCCCCAGGGGGCTGGTGACTCTACCCCCACCTGCTTCCCTAGATCTGCTTCCCCTTGCATTCTGTTCCGGGGCTCCACCACCTGGTGGGGGCCCAGAGGGACAAAGACTAGGACAAGAAGTAGAAGAGGTGTAGTCGGACAGCGGCACAGGGGTGCTTTTGTCCATCCCAGTGGCCCAGTGGTGCCTCTTCAGATGTGGATGTCAGAGGGGGTGAGGGGGCCTCCCCCTTTGTAAGCATCTGCTCGGCCGTGGCTATTAGAAAGGCTCCCCTTCCCTGCAGCCCCCCGTGGACAGCAGGCCCCACTTCTGTTCTTTGAAGCCCTAAGGCCTGGCATACAGCAGCTGAAATCCCTGACTTGGAAGCCACTGTGTGGGGTGGCATCCCGGCATGGCCACTTACGGACTGGCCAACCTCAGGCAGATTCTGTACCTTCCCCGAGCCTCGGATTCCTTGTCTGTTAAATGGGCATAAAGATAGCACCTGCTTCACAGGGCTCCGGTGAGGAATAAATCAGATAAGGCACATAAATGACTTTAGAGCACAGTGCCTGGCATATAGGGAGACTCCCTGAAATGAGAGTTGTTGCTATTGCCATTATTTTTTTAGTGTTTGTTTGTTTGTTTATTTATTTATTCGTTCATTCATTCCTTCGTTTATTTGTTTATTTATTTTAGAGAGTGCATGCACGTGAGCGGGGGGAGGGGCAGAGAGCGAGAGGGAGACCGAGAATCCCAAGCAGGCTCCGCGCTGTCAGGACAGAGCCCCATGTGGGGCTCCAGCTCCACAAACCGTGAGATCATGACCTGAGCCAAAATCAAGAGCTGGACGCTTAACCAAGTGAGCCACCCAGGCACCCCTCGGTGTCACCATTTTTATTAGCATGGACCAGGGAAGGCTGTGTGGATGCAACTGCCGGAGGAGGAAGAGATGGCGTGTGACTGAGTGTGGGTTCACATTCATGAAGCCCGGTCCTCGCCTGTAGGCTGCAGGGCACACTGGTGTCCTTATTTCTAGTGTCGTCACCCTCGCGGAGTGTCATGCTCCTGGAGCCTTTGATGGCAGACGTGTGGGAAGTGGGCCCCATCCCCACCCCCACTGCCACCCTGCTCTGCTTCTCTTCTGTGCTCTGCTCCAAAACGAGAAGTACAGTGAGTTCCCCCAAGGGGTCGGCCGCGCCCCTTCCTGTCCCCGCCCTGCTGGCTGCCCCCGGCCAGTGGAGTGGCAGCCCCAGAACCCAGACCGCCAGGGCTGTGGGGCGGCCTGGGCGCTGGGAGTTCTCGGCCTGCCTGGGCTCACCGGCACACCTCATTCATTCCCTGCACCCCCTTCCTCTCAGGGAGCCCCCAGGATGGTGAGGTAAGCTCCCAGTCCCCACGGGAGGCAGGAGGCGAGGGTGCCCTGCGGCGAGAGGGGGGGGGAACCTCTCCTCACCGCCCTCCGGGCCTCTGCAGGTGGTTTCACAGAGACCTCAGTGGGCTGGATGCAGAGACACTGCTCAAGGGCCGCGGGGTCCATGGGAGCTTCTTGGCTCGGCCCAGTCGCAAGAACCAGGGGGACTTCTCCCTCTCCGTCAGGTAGGTGGCCCCCAGCTCCAGCCAGGGACGGTGTTTTGGTGCCGCGTTCCTGGTTCCCTCATGGCGGTGCCAATTTCCCAGTCCCCAGCCCCGGCACGGCCCCTGTCCCTGTCTAGGTCTACCCTGTGTGTGCCCCGTCCTCGGGACCTCAGCCCATCCCCCGCTCTGTCCCCACCTCTACTCTTGCACCCACTGGCCTCACCACCCGGTGCCCTGCAGGGTGGGGGATCAGGTGACCCACATTCGGATCCAGAACTCTGGAGATTTCTACGACCTGTACGGAGGGGAGAAGTTTGCGACGCTGACAGAGCTGGTGGAGTACTACACACAGCAGGAGGGGGTCCTGCAGGACCGGGATGGCACTATCATCCACCTCAAGTACCCGCTCAACTGCTCCGACCCCACCAGCGAGAGGTGAGGCCTTTCTCACCCCGACCCACCCCCGCGCGGAGGGGGGCTGCCTTCCACACCGTCGGCGGTTCCCCATCCCTCAGGGGCTCCATGGGCCTCTCTCTTCCATGCGGTCCTTTCCCTCAGCTCCTCAGAAAGCAGGGAACCTCGTCGCGCCCTGTCCTGGGGTCCCTGTCCCTGGCGGCCCAGGCCCTGCTAGTGATGGAGAGGCCTGGTGGCTGCCTTTCACAGCAGGCCGGCTCTGTTGTTAGAAAGCTCTTCTTCCTTCTATGGAACTGAATCTGCCTGCCTTTAGCTATTCTCACCCCAGCACAGGTTTATGCACAGAGAGACAAAGGCCGAGGAGGAGCAGAGGGGATTGATACTTATGAGGACACTTAATGCCTTATCTGGCAGCACAGTGGTGACGGGTCTGCTTTTGGGGGTTCGGTGGAGCAGTTGAAAACTGTCTGATAGCGGTTGCATGTGCAAGGGGCCTGGTGCCTGGGCACAGGGCACTCGAGGCCTTTCCCCTTGTCCCTTTGGCTCCAAAGATGTGGTCCCCAGGACTGGGCAGGGTGCCCTCTATGTGGTCTCCCTAAAGCATGGGTGGGGGATGGGGGACCCAAACACCCAGCATTACACCATGGCTCACTTTAGCAGCTGTATCTCAATGACAGCACCATTAAGGTGAAGGGTGGCCGAATAGCTCTAGGGGCTTTTTTTTCCCACTCCTGGGACCAAGCCAACTTGACCTTGTCCGGTACTTGTGTGTCGACCGTTGCAATGACTGTGAATCTTGATTCTGTCCGTTTTCCGGCTTTCGGACATGTGTGCCTCGCAACTCACATCAGTATTTTTGTTCAAGTCACCGATTGAGACTTAGAACGGGGTGAGGCTGGGGTAAAGGCCCCGCGGCCCATCGCCGGACACCCCTCTCCATCCAATAAGAAGCCATCGATCCATTTCCTTTGAAGCCCCCTCTTGTAGGCGTGAAACCCAAGCGTGGATGACTTTGCACATGGCGGCCCTCCTTGGTCCTTACTGGGTATCTGTCCTCCTACACGCCGGCTGCAGCGTTAGTGGGCGTCTGCCATCAGACCCTCTTGAACTCATCGCTTTACCTCTCTTTCACCTTGCCCAAGGCCAGCATCTTCCCCGCTAGAGGATGGGTTGGTGGAGGCCCTAGAGAAGCAGTAGGTTGTGGATGGAACTAGAAGAGGGAGGGGGCAGCCGAGCAGACCCCCCCGGGGAGGAGCCTGGGGCCTGGCTTCAAATGGCTTGGGAGAAGGAGGAGGGCAGCCCTGGGAGCTGGAGGCGCAGGGAAGGATGGAGGGACTCCAGGCCAGGGAAACTGACTCCAAGAGGCCCTTTGGGTTGCCCATGCCAGGACGCCAGCACGCCTGGCTCACCCCTGACCCTGGGATTGTGCGGGGGAGGCTCTTTCTCCATACCTGCCTTTGTATTTCCAGCCCTGGCAGCCACCTCTCCTCCTCCCCTCCTCCCAGGGCATTTGCATTTGTCCCGCCAAAGGCTAGCTCTCTGCCTCTGGTCAGTATGATATTTGCATGGAAACTTCCTCATCCTGGCCCTGGGGGACAAGGGTCAGCCCCCTCCCCATTGCCCGGGGTTGGGGGGGGGCCCTGGTCTATCCCTGATTGGTGGGCCGGGGTGGCCCCTGGGTGCTGCTTCGGGGACAGGGCGGGGAGTGAGGTGGGGCAAAACAGACTGGCCCCTCCCTCCTCCCCCCATCCCTGCGGTTGGAAAATGCCCCCTCCCCTGGTCCCTGGGCTGAGGAAACCTCACACCCTCACTTCTCACTCTCTCCCCAGAAGGAGTTTTGTGTTTTTTCCATCACGTGGTTTCCTGTGGGGCTGGGCATTGTGGGGCTACAGTTTCCTCCTGGGAAGGGGGTGTGCTTCGGGGAAAGGTCCTAGTTCCCCTTTCTGCCCTTCTGAGCCCCTCTGAGCCCCAGCCTCCCCTTCAGTGATGTCATCCCGGGCACCTCAGAGCCCCCCAAACCACGGTTTCCCCAGTGGGGCTGTCTGTCTTCCCTGCCACCCGGTGGGGGGGGGAGCTTGTCCCCATCCTGACTCCCTTGTGACTTCCGTCTCTCCCAGTCTCCATTGCTGTCTGTGGTTTGGCCTCTGCGTTTCTCTCGGTCTCCCTCCTCTTTCCCGAGCCCAGCCCTGGTTTTCATGGGGACCCTTCCTCCGTTTCTCCCCTCCAGCTGTTCTGGACATGGCTTATCTTTCTGCCTCTGTCTTACACTCTCCGAGGGGGGCCTGGTTGTCAGCCAAGGGCCTTGGGCCCAGCTTCAGGTTCCTCAACTGTAAAATGGGATGGGACCTACCTCTCACCATTTTGGTGAGAGCAGTGGACCTAAATATGGCGGCGGATTTGAAAGCCTCTAGCACAGTGCCCGGCGCGTCGTAGTTACTCTGTTCCCTTTCTCTGCCAGTGTCTGCTCCATGCCTGCCCGTTGGCCTAGGTGTCTGTCACCTTCCCTGATGTTGCCTTCCATAGGTGGTACCATGGTCACATGTCCGGGGGCCAGGCAGAGACGCTGCTGCAGGCCAAGGGTGAGCCCTGGACGTTCCTCGTGCGTGAGAGTCTCAGCCAGCCTGGAGATTTTGTGCTGTCCGTGCTCAGCGACCAGCCCAAGGCTGGCCCAGGCTCCCCGCTCAGAGTCACTCACATCAAAGTCATGTGTGAGGTAAGGCAGCCAGGCAGCGGGGGAGGCATCCTGCGGGGGCTCTGTGCTCAAAGCACGGGCAGTGGGGAGGATCAGCCTAGGCTTTGGTCCAAGGCCAGGGGTGTGGGGAGGAAGACTCAGGTCGTGCAGAATGGCCTGACTTGGCATCCCTCAGGGTGGACGCTACACGGTGGGTGGCTCAGAGACCTTTGACAGCCTCACAGACCTGGTGGAGCATTTTAAGAAGACAGGGATCGAGGAGGCCTCGGGTGCCTTCGTCTACCTGCGGCAGGTGAGGGGGGCGGGCCTGGCAATCCCTCAGACCCAGGAGCTCTCTGCTCTCAAGTCGGTGACTTCTCACCTGTCCCCGCCCAGCCGTACTACGCCACTCGGGTGAATGCGGCTGACATTGAGAATCGGGTGTTGGAACTCAACAAGAAGCCGGAGTCGGAGGAGACAGCCAAAGCTGGCTTTTGGGAGGAGTTTGAGGTGCGTGGGGTCTCAGACCCCATCCCCTCTCTCCCTGCCCCATACACTGGTCTGCGCCATCTTATCTCCATGCGCACGGATGGCCCTCCAGGAGGTGGCACTTGATTTCCCCCTCTCGCCCCTCAGAGTCTTCAGAAGCAGGAGGTAAAGAACTTGCATCAGCGGCTGGAAGGCCAGAGGCCAGAGAACAAGAGCAAGAACCGTTACAAGAACATTCTCCCGTGTGAGCATGCTTCTCCCAGGCTGCCTTCCTCCCTGCCCCTTCCCAGGCAGCGTCCACTCACCCCGCAGGGTCTCCTTACCCCAGCCGCCCTCCCTCCATCTCATAGGGTCACTACTCCCTGCCCAAGGAGGGTCCACCTCCTCACCCACACAACGGGGCCTCCCCCTTCCAGAAAGCCTCTGCCCCTCCCACTGGAACCTCCCCGCCCTGGACACCCACCACCCTCCTACCTCTGAGATCTCCACCCCGCTCCCCATGCGGATCCTCCACCTCCCCCACCCCTGCCCACAGCGCTCCGAGCCTCCTGGCCTCTAAGAAAAGAACGGCCTGTGAGCTTAGGAAGGTCTGCCCCAGGGACTGGTGAGTACCTGGCTGACCCAGGCCCGTCTCCTTTCCTCCCTGCCCACCCCCAGTTGACCACACCCGAGTGATCCTGCAGGGACGTGACAGCAACATCCCTGGGTCCGACTACATCAACGCCAACTACGTCAAGGTCAGTGGTGCCTGCTGGTCACAGGGGAGGAGAGGCTGGGCCCTGGGGATCCCCCGTCTTGCGGGGGTACTGGATCCAGAGTAGGCAAAGCCCAAACCAATAAGTCAGGTGGTGAGGAGGGCGGGGGTGCAGGGGCTCACAGTCCTGGGGTGCATTTCTCTACACTTGCTTCCAGAACCAGCTGCTAAGCCCTGATGAGAACGCTAAGACCTACATCGCCAGCCAGGGCTGCCTGGAGGCCACAGTCAACGACTTCTGGCAGATGGCATGGCAGGAGAACAGCCGCGTCATTGTCATGACCACCCGGGAGGTGGAGAAAGGCCGGGTAGGGCCAAGTCCCGTGCTGTCCCCTGGCCCCCAGCACCCCTCCCCAGTGCTTGTTGTCTGTTACCATTAAACCAAAGAAATGCTGGACGCCAGGGCAGAAAGTCCCCTCAGGGGGCAAAGTCCAACCCTTGTTGGGAAACTGAGGCACACAGACAGTGTCAGGTAAACACTATCTCCTATCTTTTCTTTTTTACTCTTTAAAAATTTTTTTTTAATATTTATTCATTTTTGAGAGAGAGAGAGAGAGAGTGCAAGTGGGGGACGGGCAGAGAGAGAGGGAGACACAGAACCTGAAGCAGGCTCCAGGCTCCGAGCTATCAGCACAGAGCCTGATGTGGGGCTCAAACCCACCAGTGGTGAGATCATGACCTGAGCTGAAGTCGGACACTTAACCGACTGAGCCACCCAGGCGCCCCAACACTGTCTCCTAGATCCCTGCTTCCAACCTGGGGCTCTCCTGACCACCAGACCTTGGTTTTAAATGGGATTTCTTCCTTTAAAAAAAAATGTTTTAATGTTTATTTATTTTTGAGGGAGAGAGAGAGAGAGAGAGAGAGAGAGACAGAGCACAAGTTGGGGAGAGGCATAGAGAGGGAAACACAGAATCTGAAGGAGGCTCCAGGCTCCGAGCTGTCAGTACAGAGCCTGACGCGGGGCTCAAACTCACAAACTGTGAGATCATGACCTGGGCCGGAGTCAGACACTTAACCGACAGAGCCACACAGGTGCTCCTTAAAGTGTTTGGAAGCAAACCTGCCTCCTGCCCCTCCCCCACCCGTCCCCATCCAAGCCACACTCTCCTGTCCTCTCTGCCTCGTAAATCTCTCTGAGTACCCCTCACCCTTACCGCCCAGCCAGTCTCCCTGCCCTTCTCTGCCCTGTAATCAAAGGGGTCCCACCCAAGGCATACACTCCATCAAGTTGCTCCCTCTCTTGAGCACCTTTCAGTGGCTCCCAGTTGTCTTTAGGATAAAGTCACACTCTGAGACCTGGCTGTCAAGGCATGGTGACTTCCCTACAACACTCCCCGCCTCAGGTTTCCACGCCTCCACACAAGCTCACTTGCTGGTAGGAAATGACTTCCTCTCTCTGCACTATCTCTGCCGGGCAGCCTCCTTGTTTTTGAAGACCCAGCTCAAACGCTCCCTCCTCTATGAAGCCACCTCTGATTTCCTCCCATAACCTGGAGGGAGGATTAGTCTCTCCCTCCACCCTGCTCCGAGGGGCTCTGTTATGCCCGGTCTCCTTCCTGGGACCTGGAGGCACAGGCACATAGACTTAGTCGTGTGTGTGGCTCCAGCCTGGTCTGCACAACTTCATGTACAACGTGTGCACCTGCAGATGTTTACTGAATGAAGTGTAAGGTTGAGTGGCCAGTCAGGTCTCACCACCTCTCAGTGGCTGAGTCCAGGTCAGATCCTGTCTCTGAGTCTGGGCCAGTGCATCCATTCATCCAACAAACGTTGATTGGCCCAGCCCCAGGGACTCAGGGCCTTGAAAAGGGCCTGGAACAGGTCCCTGTGCGTTGCTTCTGCCTCATTCCTCACCTCCCCCTCCCTTTCCAGAACAAATGTGTTCCATATTGGCCAGAGGTGGGCACTCAGCGTGTCTATGGACCATACACAGTAACCAACTGCAGGGAACACGACACAGCTGAGTACAAACTCCGTACCTTGCAGGTCTCTCCGCTGGACAATGTGAGTGTCCCCCTCCACCCCTGTCTCACTCTTGGGACCCCTCCTTGAATCTGCTGTCTCGTCCGGGTGGGTGGGATGGGGAGGTGTGTGGGAACAGACGGCACTGGCCCTGTGCGCTCTGCCCAGGGGGACCTGGTTCGGGAGATCTGGCACTACCAGTACCTGAGCTGGCCTGACCATGGCGTTCCCAGCGAGCCTGGGGGTGTCCTCAGCTTTCTGGATCAGATCAACCAGCGGCAGGAGAGTCTGCCAAATGCAGGACCCATCATTGTGCACTGCAGGTAAGAACAATGATGATGTTAGTAGTAGTGATTTAAAAAAAACGTAGCTGGCTAGTAAACACTGCCAAGCACCATGTGCCACTTACCGTAAACCATTCTTTCCAAGCTAATGTACATCATGCTTCCCCCTGATCCCAGCCTCATCTGGGCTCCTTGATGGCTCCAGACCCTTGTGGGAAAGTTAGCTTAAACCAATCCCACTGATTGATCCTGTGTCTCGGGGTGGCTTCCTCAGAGACTTCCCTGGATGTCTCTCTCATCCAGCCCTGCCAAACACAGATAAGGAGACAGGGCTGGCAGCTTGCCAGCTAGTCTGTGGGAGAGACTCACAACAGACCTAGGTCCTGGTCACCCCTGGTTCCTCACATGGGGTTCCTCAGCCTATATATTTTCTCAGCCCCGAGCAGGTCCCATCTGGGGTCAGTGTGGCTCCCCAGGATGTCTCTTTTTCCCATCTGTAGCCCTGCCGGCGCTTAGCCTTCTCTGTTTCTCCCTTCCCAGCTAGTGACCCCAGCCTGGCCTCTAAGGTTGAGTAGAGATGGGTGATGCCTTCCAGAGGGGCCCATTCATCACTAGCTCCACCGGACCACTCGTGATCAGGAGCCCCTGCTCCTGCTAAATGGGGAGGTGGCTCAGCAAGGAGTAGTGGGGGCCACATCAGGCCCGAGGGGCAGAGTCCTGTGGATGGGCCTACCTGGCCTGCCTGGCCTGCGTGGACGGGAGGCACTGGGTGCAGGTTCCTGGACAGAGACTGTAGTTTTAAATTTCAGTTCTTCTACTCAGCGGCTGTGTGATCCTGGACAAATTACTTGGGTACTCTGACCCACAGACTCCTCACCTGTAAATTGAGGATCTCCTGCGGGTGCTCTGAGGATTAACTAAGACCCTGTCGCTGTGTCTGGAATGCAGTTAATCCCTGAAGGAATGGGAGCTGTTAGTGGTTTCATAACTCCCACCGGACAGAGAATGGAGAAATGGGAGCCTGCTTTTTCTGCTTCCCTTCCCACTTCCTCCAAGTGACCCCAGGCTGCGAGGGCCTCATACTTCTTCTTCCCACCAGCAACTGTTTGTCCTGGGGCAGGGCTGGGTGGGCTGAATCTTGGGATACCCCCCACATGTCCCCCAAGAGGCTCTGCCTCCGGAGCAGGCCCATGCCCAACAAGGACCCTCCTGCTGCCCCCTTCCACCTCTTGAAATCCCCACGGCTGTTATTTATAGGTTACAGGAAGGAAGTGGGTAAGGGGGGGTTATTTTTTGACAATCTGGGTTTGAAATTAGACAGTGCAACTCAGGCCACCAGCCTGATGGGCCCAGCAGAGGGGGTGGGACGGGAGTCTCTGAGGCCTGAGGGGTCCTGAGGCTCCAGGAGTCTGTTTGCCCCGGGGGGGGGGGTGCCCAGGGGAAGGGGACAGCTCTCACTGCTCTCACTGCTCCACTCCTCCACCTCTCCTGACCCGTGTCCTTTGTGCCCCGCTGTTTCTAGGGCTGCCCTTTCTCTGCTGCCAGGGTCTGAAAAAAAAGGGAAACGAAGCCCTGCTTAAAGAAGCTCTAAATAGAACCTCAGAAGGGGCGGGGTGGGGGGAAGGCCTCATTCAGGCCAGGCGTGTGGGAGTGGGCCAGGGGAGGCCCGTAGGGCCTGGGGGCCAAGGCAGGAGAGTGATGGGCCTGGAGTTCCTAGATCTTCCAGAGTAGTGAGCAGCCCCAGTGGAGATGAGGCGTCAGAGCCCGAAGCGGAGGCACAGGGAGGCTCGGGGAGCAGCCAGCGCTGGCCCCGCCTACAAATCCTGGGGCCAGAGTGATGTGAGCGGGTGCAGAACCTGGAAAGCTTCCGCCTCCGGCGGCCCTGTGACCCCGGGCATGTTACCTCATCTGTCTGGAGCCTCAGTTTCTTCCTGCCACCATGCTGGGGCTGGATGCCGAGGCTCCCTCTTCCTGGTGAGACACCGGCTGGACCTCTGACGGCACCCCCTTCCCTCCCCAGCGCAGGCATTGGCCGCACAGGCACCATCATCGTCATCGACATGCTTATGGAGAGCATCTCCACCAAAGGTGAGGGGGGGACCCGTGGGGGACGCAGGTAGGGGGCTGGGTGAGCAGTCCCCCCTCAGGGATCACCTCCCGCCTGGGTCTGAGGTCCAACTGCCATGCCTTATCCAGGGTTGGACTGTGACATCGACATCCAGAAGACAATCCAGATGGTGCGCGCGCAGCGCTCGGGCATGGTGCAGACCGAGGCACAGTACAAGTTCATCTACGTGGCCATCGCCCAATTCATTGAAACCACCAAGAAGAAGCTGGAGGTCCTTCAGGTGTGTGGTGAGCGGGGCCTGGCAGAAAGTGGGGGGCCGGGGGCATCACCTGGTCTCTGCTGGGACCATGGCACTCCCACCACACCTCTGCCCACAGTCGCAGAAGGGCCGGGAGTCAGAGTATGGGAACATCACCTACCCCCTAGCCATGAAGAACGCCCATGCCAAGGCTTGCCGCACATCTTCCAAGTGAGTGACCCCGCCTGCCACTTGCCAGCATCTACCCACCCCCCTCCTCCTCCTCCTCAGCCAGACCCTCCCTTTCCAGAGATGACAAGTGCCGCTGTCAGGGAAACCTGGGTTCAAGTTCAAGCTTGGCTCTTGCTAGCTGTGTTCACAAGTATTTCCTGAGTCCCCTGCATGTCGGGCCCTGCTGGGTACCAGGAGTATCACTGGTTATGAGATGGAGCCTCTGCCCAACGGGGGGCTTCTAGTCTAGGTCTCCTCTCTCCTGGCCTCAGTTCTTTCACCTGTGAAATGGAGTGGGCCAGACGGGGCCCGCTGGTGCTGGGTAACCCTATACCATCTCCTGACTTGTACCAACTGCCCGCCCCACCTGCAGACACAAGGAAGACGTGTACGAGAACTTGCACAGTAAGAACAAGAAGGAGGACAAGGTGAAGAAGCAGCGGTCGGCAGACAAGGAGAAGGGCAAGGGCTCCCTCAAGAGGAAATGAGGCGGGTACGGCCTCCCTGCTTCGGGCTCCTCCTTGCCTTCCGCCCCACCCCTTCCGTGCTCCCCGTGGATGGATGCGGTCGCTGAGGCCTTCCCCTGCCCTTCCCAGCCATTCTAGACCCTCCTGTTCCCCTTCCCCGGTCCCAGCCACCTCCTTACTCCATCCCCCCGTTCTCTCCGCAGCCTCAGGCCTGACCCCCAGGCCTCGGTGGACCAGCCTGAAGCCGGAACTGAGGAGCCCCTCCCCACCCCCGTTCTATTGTAATTTAAATAGCTGTGTCCCTACTTCCCTCTTCCTGACCCTGTATATAGCCCAGCAAGACCCGAGGCCCTAGACTCCTGTAAATAAAGCCCCAGGATCACTGTGTGTGGGTCTCTAACTGTGACTGCCTGGGCTGAAGGGGCTCAGAAGGGGACCGAGGGACAGAGGTGAGCAGGGAGCGCTGTGTGCGCGCGCACGTGCCTGCATACGTAAAAGCTTGACTTTCACCTTTGGTCTGACCTGGTTCACATACTAGGAGTGTGACCATGGGCCAGATTCCTCAGTCTCCCTTTTAAAGTGGAGAAGGATCAAAGGTTACAGCATAAGGAATACAATCGAAGGTGTTGTAATGGCGTCTTGTATGTGACAGATGGTGGCTACGCTTGTGGCGAGCGTAGCATAATGTATAGACTTGTGGAATCGGTATGTTGTACACTTGAAACTAATGTAACTTTGTGTGTCAATACACCAGGTAAAAAAATTAAAAAAATAAAAATAAAATGGTGGATGATCCAGAGGGTGGTTGTGAAGATCATTGAGGTGAGGGATAAAGGTCATCAGTGGCAACAATAATTCATGACACATTTGTCACTTGTCAGGCACTGTTTAAAAGACTACACATTCATTCAGTGTAAGTAGCCATGTCATGCCCCTTTCACGGCGGAGACTACTGAGGCACAGATGGATTATATAACTTGCTTACCGACACAGAACTATTGAGCAGGGAAGCTAAGATTTTAACTCCGGCCACCTGTCTCCAGAGCACACACTCCTGGAGAGGCAGCCTTGGTCACCCTGAAGGGACGCAGCCACACTCCTCCAGGGCCGACTTCTAGACCTGAGAGCTAAGACCAGCACAAGCCAAGAAGCGGGGGCCTCCCGCCACCCGCCGCTCCTCCCCTCTCTGGGCTCCCATGTGCTCACGGTGAGCCCTGCCCTCCCTTGGCCGTGGCCGGAGCCCCTGCTGGCTTGGTGCTCCTGGACAGTCTTATTTTTGTCCCCTCTGCCTTGCCCTGTGTCCAGGTGGACTACCAAGGACCCCTTCTTTGTGTGCAGGCTTCCTCTTGATTTAAATTAAGGCCCTTCTCCTGGTGAGTTAAGCCTGGGAGGGTTCTGCCCAGGAAGGAGCAGCTCCCTGCTGCCGGAGAGGCCGGGGGCTGGGGCAGCCCTTACTGTTCATCGGCCTATGCTTTGCTGTTGAGTGTCCGCTGTGTCACAGGCACTGGAGCAGTGCTGAGGGCGTGACATGAACAAGACGGTTCCTGTCGAGCTAGGAGACCGGCCCACAAACAGCAAATAAGGACAGACAGGTGTTAAGCAGGACGCAAACAAAGGAGATGGAGAGGGAGCGGGAGAGAGAAGGGGAGCTGGGATTGGGCCACACACTGGCTCCCGGAGCCATTGCCCTCCGGGCGGTTGCGGGGGAGGGTGGAGCGTCACCTGCAGCCTGGGGTGGGGGTGGGGGGCTCCTTTCCCAGCAACGCCTAGGGCTGCACAAAAGGAAGGCAGGTCCCATCCCCTCTAACCACCCGAGGGCCAACTGCTCAGTGGGCTGGGACTTGCCCCCGGGGCATTGAGGTGGGTCCAGGAGCAGCTCTGCCCTGGGGTGCTTGGTCCCCCGCCCTTCTCCCCAGAGCAGCAGCGCCTCTCTCCCCCCTCTCTCCCCGCTGCCGGAGGACTATGAGGGCTGCGGAAGAGCAGCTCGGTGCTTTCACTGGCACGGCGGGGTCCGTACTGCTGCTCCAGCCCGTTCTGGCCTCCTGGCAGGGGTGGGCTCCCCAGCGTTAGGGCTGAGGACGGGAGGCACCCTGCCAGGGCTTGATGGCACCTTCAACAGGCAGGGTGCCCGGCACAGGCTGGGGGCACGACCCAATCCCTGCTGAGCTGACCCCTCGCTGACCTCTGGGCTGTCTGGCCTCGGAGGAAGGGGCTCTGCAGGGCAGGCGTAGTGAGGGGAGAGGCCGAGAGGAAGGCACAGGAGCCCAGAGACAGCCTCTTTCTTCCTGCTCCCTAGTGTAGGCTCAGGGGGCAGAGGGGGCAGGAAGGGCAGGAGGGATCTCTAGGAAAGGGTGGGAGGCCCAGTGGGGTGACCAGGCCTCAGAGGAGGTGCCTGCGGCTGGCCCTGGGAGGGAAGGGGTTAAGGCGGTGGGGGGGCAGCCTATGGCAGGAGGACACACCTGTGCGCAGGGGCGGCGGGCGGGGCCCAGGTGAGGAGCCTGCGCTGCCAGGCCCTGGAGAAGGAAGGAGGAAGAGTGGAGGCCCGGCGGGCGGGCTCTAGGCCGTTGAATCCTGGGCCTTGACTCCCCTTCCTCTCCTCCGGCACTTGCTCTGTGGGGGTCAGGCGGCCCGGTGACAGGTAAAGGCCCCTGGGAGAGGGATTCTAGGGCCGGGCTAGGGACCACCGAGTGGGGATGAAGACCGATGAGTTGGTGCGTGTGGGGGGATCAGGGACAAGCTGTGGGGGCGGCGGGGGAAGGGGCTCAGAGGCGGAGAACTGCTGGGCAGGGGCCTGCGGAAGACCTACCTGAGCCTCAGTGGATCAGCAACTCAGGGTGGGGCTGGTGGCGGGCTCCAGGCTCACCCGGAAGTGTCCCCAGGGACTCGGGTGGTGGGGGATGGGAGCCAGGGTTCTGCAGCCTCTCCACAGGGGGCCTGGCCGTGGGACTGCCAGACCTGGAGGTGGGCAGGCTGGGCAGGGGCCCCCGTCTTACCCAGCAGTGTTTGGGTGCTGGTCGGGAGTCTCTAATACTGCCGGGTAATGATGGAGGCCCCTGTTCCTGTGTCAGCGACATCTACGGCCTCAGGCCCCCAGAGCCCCGCTGGCTGCAACCCCCTCTCCTGAACCTTCCCACATGCCGACGAAGCCCCTTCATCTTGAGTGAGGGGTGCTGCAAGAGAGGTGGCTCTCAGTTGGCTGACTGCCCACTGAAGGGACACAATGGCCCGAGCCCCTCCCCCAACGCAGTGTGATTTGTCATCTGGTGGATCCAGAACCCACAGCTGACCTTGAGCTTGGGATTGGCTCACATACTCTCAAGAGACCTCACCTGGACTGCGGCCAGGGTCCCTGTAGCAACTGGTCAGCTCTAGCCTGGAGCTGCATGTCGGCCGCCTCTGGGTCCATCTTCCAGTACAGTGTTGGATGGTCTGATTGTGAAGCTCCTAACACTGTCTGGTAAAGATGGCCCCCGGGCCGGTTCCCTCACCAGCGGCCCTCAGGGAGCCATGAAGACCATGAAGGCCTCCTAACCAACAACCTCTGACCTTTACCCCTCTGGATGGGGGGTATAAATCACTAGACAAGGGGAACAATGGGGAGGAGACAAAATGGCTGCCTCTAGAGCTGCAGCAGGATTTGGAAGCTACCTTTTGTCCAGGGCACCTCTGTTCTCTTCTCCCCTTGGGAAGATGAAAGAAATAAAGTGTGGCTAGGGACTTGTGGCCAACTGATTCAGGTCACTGGACTCGTCTTTTGTCTAATTGCTGACTTCATCTGAGGCTCCTGGCTCCTGAGGGGTTGGGGCTGACATAGCGGCCTCAGCTCCTTGTCCCTTTTATGACACTTAGCTGCGGAGCAGGGAAAAATCAACCTGCTTATCTTCAACAACCTGAGAAGCTGAAGCTGAACCCAGTCCCTAAGCCTGTAAGGCTCCTCTCCTCCCCTGCCATGCCCTCTGTACTTTCTGTGCTTACTTTGCCCCCAGTGCTAATGGTTCCAGAGGTTCCTGGTCTCCCCATAAGCACAAGGGATGGGAGGTAGGGGGTGTGGTGGCAGTCAGGCCCATGCAGTGGCTTCGTGTCTCTAATGCATGATCGCCAGGGCTGGCTTGGGAAGGAGAGGAGGCAGCCCACGTAGGGACTGAAAACAGGCGCTCGCTCTGTTGGGGGCCCAGTGCTGCTGGCTTGAAAACCCGACTTCCAGAGGGAAAGCCCTTTCCACGAGCCGCTTCACACATCTGACCGCTGAGAAATTGGGAGTACGGGTAGCCCAGGGCAACATGACCCACTGGGCTTTTGAACACATCAGCGACCTAGACGGGCACAAATGGTTTCCCCCACAGCTGCGTGGGACATCGCTGCCAAGGAAGCAGCTTGTGTTGGGGTCATCAGATTATTTTGGTCTAGCTAAGCAAAACCACAGCTGCTCCCGCCTTAAAAGAAGGAAATGGTGTGCAGTAGAAGTGTCGGGTGGAGTGAGAAGTGCAGCTGGGCCTCGGGAGCTGAGGTCGCTTTGGATTCGCCTCAGCTGGGCCTCCACGGGAAGCAGAAGCAGGTCCCAGGCTCTTAATGCCTCGCTAACTGCCCGGGTCGGAACCTTGGCGCCCCCTGCTGGTAGACACAGGGAGAGACCCAGGAGAGCATGATGCTAAACTGCGCATGCGTGACTCTCCTACTGGCCCCGCCCCCCAACTCAGACACAGGATGCAAAGACTTCAGCTTAAGAAATAAAAATTTATTGAGAATTCCTGGGACGGTGGTTATAGCCTCCCAACCTGGAGGGAGGAATCAACACTGTAGGAAATCACTCAGAAATCACAGTGTCCCTACACCTCTGGCCAACACAGGGAGGAGCAAAATCATCCCCCCCGAAGCCGGCAGGCTTTGTTCATCCAAGGGCTGGGAGGCCAGATGCAGAAGGGACCATCACATGATACTGGGGGGTGGGATGGGGGCTGTGCTGGACCCCGAGCCGGCTCCTCAACAACCAGGGGAGAAACACATCCACTTTGCTGGCCGTGGAGTTCCTGGTCACCGGGCTCATTTCTTACCCTTGATGAGGCTGTCACTGTGGAAACCAGACAGACGGAAGACATTAGAGAACGTTAAGTGTGAGAGGGCGAGCACCTCGGCCCGCTCCCTCCTTCCTGAGTGAGGGTGTGCGAGCGACGAGGGGAGAACGGGGAGAGGCGAGACCCTACAGACACAAAACTCACCTGCCCCTGCGGACACCAGGTCACCAGACGAACGGGAAACACAGGAAGAGAAGAGAAATGTACATGTGATCCAACAGTTCCAGCCCCAGCAGTTCTAAGCCCACCTCAGCTCCCAAGAGGGAAAAAACCCCCATCTGGAACCAGGAATGTCCCACTGAGAAGGGAGACTGGTTCCCCTGCCGGCACCCTCCTCCCAAGCCCTAGAGCAGCGGCTTCAGGGCCTTCCGAGCAAGAGGACCCAACGTCATCTTTTGCTACTTTTCGGTCAGACCGAACCTCACAACCAGGCTGCTTTTACAAGAACAATCATATTTGATCTCATAAAGCCAATCACGTGAGAGTCGAGTTCGGGACTGTCAAGCACCCACTTTTCTAACTGGTTCAGAGAAATGGTGTCTTCCAAGCCACCAGACTCAGGTCCCCTGCTCTCTGCGATGCCCCCCCCCGTGCAGGTGTCTCACCGGGTGAAGCTTTCATCCTGCAGATTCAGGACAAGGTTGTCAGCAGTGAGATAAATGCGGTTCTGTGACGTGGCAATCTACAAGGTGGGAAACAAAAACAGATGCTGAAGTCACACCTGGACTCTTACCTTGCACTTCGATAATCACTGAACACATGTGGGTTAGGAACAGGGTTACAGCGCCGAGTTAAGGCACAGTTTCTGCCCTCAAACAAAGTTCCAGAGCCGTGAGCAACGGTGATGGATCAGCACCAGAACAGAGGCGCGCACAAAACGTCATGCCTTTTGTCCTGATGGAGGAAGAGTGTTGGGAGAAGCCAGTTTGAGGACAGACCCCAGCAAGCAGTATCTGAGTCCCTGCACTCAATGTGCTTTCACTTAAAACGATCCCAGACTCATGGCAGCCTTTAGGGGACACTGGGCTCTTGTACTCACCGTCTTGGAGATGTTCTGGGCCGCCCGGATCTTGCGCAGCTTGATATAGCCGGGGTTTTTGCTCAGGGCCTCTCCAAGGTGAGCAGGCTGGGGTCAAGGGTTCACACAGGGTCCAGTTCTGGTCTCACCTGCCCCCCGTCCCATCCTTCCACTCCAGCCCTTCTCTGGGCTGTCAGATCCAAGGTTGCGCTCAGGGAGCTCGTGCCTAGTCCCACTTCGGTCCCCGTCTGTGGGGCCCCCGCAGGCAGCTGCCAGGAGCCAGAGGCAGCAGCAGAAACGCAGGCAAGGCCAGCATTGCTATGAATCTACCTTACAGCGAGGAGCCAGGCCTCAGGCACCCCACTAAGGAGTCAGATCTCATTCCAAACCTCCACCCCCAGGGAGCCAAGGATGGGACGGCGCCGAGTCGCATTCGCCTTGGTCTCATCAGCCGGCCCGTGAGGGAGAAGGGGGAGCAGAGTGCTCCAGGCGCTGGGCAGAGACTCCCGAGCAGAAGGATATCATTCTGGCCGCCTCGGCCTCACCCTCGGCCTGGACGATCTTCTGCCGCTGTTCCTGCTTTGCTTTTTCCACCAAAAACTGGGCTCGCTGGGCCTCCTGCTGAGCTGTGGTGCAAGAGCGCCAGGAGGTCACAGGTGTGAGGGCTCAGGAACCCCAGCCCACCTCCTGCCTTCTCAGAAACCCCGTTCGTCTTGTGACTCACCCACTTGCTTGGCTTCCACAGCGGCCGTGTACTCCCGGCTAAAGCTCAGCTCTGTGATGGCCACGTCATCCAGGATGAGGCTGAAGTCCTTGGCCCTCTCTGTCAGCTCCCGCCGGATCAACAAGGACACCTGGGGGTCGGGGGGAGGGGGGTCAGGGAGGGGTGGGGTGGGGGCCCTGAATGACTGGAAGGGAAGGGTTTTGCTGTGACTGTCTGAATACCCGATGTCCTGAGAACGGCAGAAAACTATGAAGCCTTTCTTAGCTCCTCACTAGAACATCTGAGTTGATAAAGAACTCGGTCCAATCCTCTCAGCAGGTCACAGTGACTCATCTTCCTCTCTCAACAGAAAACATATCTCTAGACTTTGCTATTGTTTTCTCCCGCTTCCTGATGCTGATTGCTACTGAGTGATCTCAACTCTCCTGGTTTCTCAGTGGATAGTAGCACAGCTTAAGGTGAAATGGGACCTAGGGTCATGACCCTTTGCTAATAAGCTGCCACCTTTCCTGATACCCAGTGCTCTAGGCCTATACGAGGGAAGGTGTGAAGCCAAGGAGATGGTGATAGGTCAGACCTGGGCTCGCTGGGTGATCAGCTGGGAAGCATTGAACTTGGCCACCACACTTTTGAGCACCTCGTTGACAATGGACGGTAGCACTCGCTCCTCGTAGTCTAGCCCGAGGCGCTGGTACATGCTGGGAAGCTCCATGGCATTGGGTCGAGATAGCACTCGCAGGGAGATATTCACCATCTGCAGGTCTGAGAGTGAGGTCAGCAGGGGCTGGTCCGGGCCGTGGGGGCCTCATCTGGACTCTGAGCCATGAACCTTTCCGCAAGCATTTCCTCCTCCACATGCCTCCCTTTACACCTAGTGCGCACTGTGTGGCTTGGGGCTCCTTGGGGGGGGGAATGGAGGGTAACCGGGCTAACGGGCCAAACGTATTCTTTCCCACTGTTAACATCTTCTCTACCCACAAGCTCTCCACCAGTAAAGCTGACTTCTCATTTTGCTTCTGTCCTGTGTTCAACTTCGAGTGTAGGCTCTCTCATGCTGCACCAGAATCATTTGCGTTCTTGGGGCACCTGGGTGGCTCAGTCAGTTAAGGGTCTGACTCTTGATTTTGGCTCAGGTTATGATTTCACGGTTTGTGCAGTTGAGTCCTGCGTTTGGCTCTGAGCTCTCTCAGCGCACAGCCCACCCGGGATTCTGTCTCTCAAAAAAAAAAAATCATTTGCATTCTTTACTAGCCCATGAACTTGAGGGCAAGGATGGTGTTTTATGAATCCTTTATTTGCAGGGCCCAGCATTCAGAGAATGTTAAACCACCTTCAGGTGAGCTAAGGTGAGCTACTGGAATCAGTGTGCATGCGTGTGTGTGTGTGTGTGCACATGCAGGTGGGAAAGGGCTCTGGGTGATCTCAGACTCAGCTTCTAGATATGGACTAAGAGGCAACGAGTTCACCAGCAAAAAGTGGGCCAAGCTTCCCCAGCACAGGTGAAACGACTGGAGATAATTAGCCAAGCAGTTAAAAGAAAACAAGGTTTTACAATAAAAGGTTGACTCGGCACTGACTAAGGCAAAGGACAGACAATGCTCTCACTGAACTTACATCATCAGTGGGGAGGGCGGCTGACAGACACGGGCAAACACACAGTGTGTCCAAAACGTTTGGCTTTAACCTCAGAAGCAGGTGCTTTTATTATCGCTCTTTGGCAGAAAGGAAACCAGGACCCACGAGAGGTGACGCTGTCACCTTCCCCTAGGGTCTCTTGCCAGGCTTCCCTGCTTACTTTATGCAGCCCTCCGGCAGGGCCTCCCAGGTGCCCAGACCTACCTTTGGAGCCTGTCGGGGAGGAAATTTTTCGGGGTCTGGCCCGAATGTCATAGATGATAGGGTACTGGAACCAGGGAATCCTGGAGGAGAGGGAACGGGGATAGGTATTAGGAGGCTGCAGTTTCACTAGTTTTCCTAGGCTCTCCCTCACCACGCGCTTCCTGGCCTGCTCCACCTCTTAATGACCACGCGCAAAGAGAAACCCTCTCCTCCCTCTGGAGAACAGTCCATGCGCTGCCCGAGTTTTGGGCAGCACCCAGTGTTCCGGCAGAAGGCGGGGCGGGGGTAAGAGAGCAGCGCTGAAGCCTTTGGAAGCCCTACTACCACCACTGGTGGGTTGGCGTTCAAGGGTGAAGGGGTCAGGGTCAGTCCGCTCTGCCCGCCATTACCTGAAGTGAAGGCCCTCGGCCAGAATGGTGTCCTGCTGCACGCCACCGATCCGATTAAAGAAAATGGCTCTGTGCCCGCCTTCCACTGTGGGGAGAGGGGTGGGGGTCATGCCCAAAACACTGCTGAGGGTAGTACTAGC
>NW_027529427.1:2155368-2185368 GCF_008692635.1 Crocuta crocuta | reverse complement strand
GTCAGACCTGGGTTTTAACCTTGGTTTTTATACTTATTTTAAGTGTGTGATTTTGAGAAAACAACTTTGTCTTTAGTTTGTAGAGTGGGGGGTTAATACTTTGAAAGTGCTTTAAAAGTAGTATTTTGATAGTAATGTGATTCTTTTCCATCTTTACTTCTTCAGCCATTGTGTTACTTTATTAAGTTTGCAGGCTAGAAAGCCTTTTTTTTTTCATTTTTCTTAGGTAATTGATATTTCTAATTAATTACAGGGTCTTATATTTATCCCTCACTTAATTGCTTGCTGTCTTTACAGCCTGTTAATCCTGAATGTCCCTTAAGCACTTGTTTCTTCATATGTCCCATGGTGATGCCAGTACGGACCTTACTGGATTGAGGGGATGAAAGGAGGTAATATCCACAAAGGGGTTAGAATGATGCCTGTCACTTGGAATAAGTTATTACTATTGTTATTGATTCCAGATTTCTCATTAAGAAGTTGAAAAGGTCATGGCCAAATTACGATTCTTAGAGCATGCTGGAAGAATGTAGGTCAGATTGTCATTGATGGTACTTCAGGAGTGACTGAATTCATAGGCAGCTGATATTTTGTGTACTGTTATCCTTTGCCTTCCTGGTGCTGCTCCCTCTTGTTCTGCTAGCCTCACTGAGCATGCCCTCCCCCATTTATTCCTTATACACCAGACTCATTGGCTCTTTGAAAGCACTAAGTTCTCTGATTTTTTTCAATTTTTCTAAGTGTTTATTCATTTTTGAAAGACAGTGTGTAGAGAGAGAGGGAGAATCCAAAGCAGGCTCCAGGCTCTGAGCTGTCAGCACAGAGCGCGATAGGGGGCTCGAACTCCTGAGCTGGGAGATCATGTCCTGAGCTGAAGTCAGGACTGCTTAACTGACTGAGCCACCCAGGTGCCCCTAAGTCCTCTGATATTTTAAGGCCACTACATATAATGTTTTCTAATGGAAGCTCCCTTTACTCAGCTCTTTACTAATTACTGTTTGACAAGTCATTCAACAATGACTGAGTATGGTGCTGTTCATTTTTCAATTATCAGTTAGGATGTTCTTTTTTCGGGGTGCCTGGGTGGCTCAGTCGGTTAAGTGTCCTGACTTCCACTCAGGTCATGATCTCCTGGTTCATGGCTTCGAGTCCCGCTTCAGGCTCTGTATTGACAGCCCAGAGCCTGGAGCCTGCTTTGGGTTCTGTGCCCCTCTCTCTGCCCCTCCCCTACTCATACTGTCTCTCTCTCTTATAAATAATAAACTTAAAAAGAAAATTAAAAAAAAAGTTCTTTCTTCATAGGAGTGACTCTTTTCCAGGTATAAATCAGGCCTTCCTGTTAATAATCCTTTAGTGAACCATTTACTCTTTTATAATGTTTATCACAATTTGGCTGTGGTTTCATGTGGTGGTTTAATATTTGTCTCTTCCACTAGAAGGCTTCCGTGAGGGCTGGGAATGAGGTTCTAAAAATTTCTTATATCTCCAATACCTGTTACAGAAAACGAATACACATAGTACTCATTCTCTGATTATTCTAGTTAGTTGTTTTCAAGCTTATTAACCACAACCCACAATTAAAAAAATCACATTGTGAGCTGGTACACACATGCAACTATCCGATACCAAAGGTTTCATAAACCACTACCTACCATTACCACATGTAAAGTACTGTCTCCTATTTCATTAAAAGAACAGAACCCCTGGCTATAACTTAATGGGTAGAAACTGGATTGTTCTATTCAAGAGGTTTTCTTTTTTCAATAACTAAGAGCGTCCCACAGAGGTGGTCCTTTTCCTATGCTTACTCTCTGACATTCTTGTTGTTTCAGTTAATCAATTTCAAAATTTACATGTCTCTTCCTCCAAATTTTGTGGAGTTATGCATCTTTTTTGTTTTGTTTTAAAATTTTTTAGTGTTTATTCCTGACAGAGAGAGATAGAGTGTGAACAGGGGAGGGGCAGAGAGAGAGGGAGACATAGTCTGAAGTAGGCTCCAGGCTCATGGCCTCCCAGCCATGGTTTCTAAAATTAAGTCCAATTTGTTCTATTTAAGAGTCTATTTTTATTTGGTTTTCTGGATTCCACACGTAGGTGAAATCATATGGTTATTGTCATTGTCTTATTTGTATTTGGTATTTGACTTATTTCACTTAGCATAATCCCTTCTAGGTCCATCCATTCACAAATGGCAAGATTTCATTTTTTTTTGTTATGGCTGAGTAATAATCCATTGTGCTATGTGTGTATATACATATATATACACAGGTATACTGCACACTTTCTTTGTCCATTCATCTATCAAGGGACAGTTGGGTTGCTTCCAGATCTTGGCTATTGTTAATAACGCTACAATAAACATACAGGGGTGCATAGGTCTTTTCAAATTAGTATTTTTGTTTTCTTTGCGTCAATGCTGGTAGTGTAACTACTGGATTTGTATGGTATTTCTGTTTCTGATTTTTTGAGGAATCTCCGTACTGTTTTCCACACACAGTGCTTGTACCCATTTACATTCCCACCAAGAGTGCACAAAGGTTTGCTTTTCTCTACATCCTCACCAACACTTATTTCTTGTCTTTTTTTTTATACTAGCCACTCTGGCTGGTGAGATGATCTCTCATTGTGCTTTTGATTTGCATTTCCCTGAGGGGTGAGGTTGAGCATCTTTTCATGTTTTGGCCGTCTGGATGTCTTCCTTTTTTTTTTTTTTTTAATGTTTATTTCTGAGAGAGATAGAGAGACAGCGTGAGCAGGGGAGAGTCAGAGAGACAGACACAGAATCTGAAGCAGGCTCCAGGCTCTGAGCTAGCTGTTAGCACAGAGCCCGACGCGGGGCTCGAACCCACAAACCGTGAGATCATGACCTGAGTTGAAGTCGACACTCAACCGACTGAGCCACCCAGGCGGCCCCGGACGTCTTCTTTAGAACAATGTCTGTTCAGGTCCTCTGCCCATTTTTTAATCAGATTGTGTTTTTTGGTGTTGAATTGCCTAAGTTCTTTGTATTTGGTTAGTTTGGATATTAACCCTTATCAGATATATCATTTGCAAATTCACTAGGTTCTTCTCTCATTCACTAGGTTGCCTTTTTGTTTTGTTGATGGGTTTCCTTTGCTGTGCAGAGGTTGAAGTCAATGAAATCACAGGCTGTGTCCTATTCTTTTCCCTCTAAGATCACTTATGGGGGTGGGGAGGAAGGGTCAGTGGCCACAAGGTAAACCCCTGAAGGGCTTGCTGGGTCCCACCCCCCATTCCTGATTCAGAAGATCTGGAGTAGACCTGAGAATTTGACTAACAAGTTTCTAGATGATGATTATGCTGCTACTGCTGGTTTGGGGACCGCACTGAGAACCCCTAGTCTGGGTAAAGGAAGCTTATGTTCTTGTCATGTTCCCTGTTCTTTAGGTAGGGAAGACGTATGAGCTACTAAACTGTGACAAGCACAAGTCCGTGCTGTTGAAGAATGGACGGGACCCTGGGGAAGTGAGACCAGACATAACTCATCAGGTAACTTCGGGGACAGAGCTGACGACCCCACGCCTTCGTATCTGTCGGCAGCCGTGTGCTGCTTCTCTTCAGTCGAACCTGTGCCTTGGTTTCTGCCTCCCCTAGAGTTTACTGATGCTGATGGACAGTCCCCTGAACCGAGCTGGCTTGCTGCAGGTTTATATCCACACACAGAAGAATGTGCTGATTGAAGTGAACCCCCAGACTCGAATTCCCAGAACCTTTGACCGCTTTTGTGGCCTCATGGGTGAGACCTTTAGGACTTACAGTTCAGAATGAACCTGGCAGTAGTGAAGAAGGAAGAGGAAGGGGATAAATGAAACGTGAGCTTTTTGAACCGGGGGAGCAGGGTGCGTGTTTGATACCAGAACAAGGACCTTTCCTCTTCCCAGGGGCTTGGGGAGAACCTGCATGGGCTCCTGGCCCAGTAAACTCATTGCCGTCCAGCTGGTTGTATGCTTGGCAGCTGCTTGTTCATAGCATGTTAGGACCATAGTGTGGATGTAAAGGACACACAGAGCCCACTCTACCTGTGGGTTTTTCTGGTTAGATTTCTGGGCAGAAGAAATGGGGTCACCACCTAGCTCTGAACTCTTTTCTCCCCACCCTCAGTTCAGCTTTTACACAAACTCAGTGTTCGAGCGGCTGATGGGCCCCAGAAACTCTTGAAGGTGAGGTACTGGCACCTACTGGTTGGGGGCAGGGTTCTGAGATTGTTTCTGGGGCTGATTCCCCCCCGCCCCCGCCGCCCTTTCTTTAGGTAATTAAGAATCCGGTGTCAGATCATTTCCCAGTTGGATGTATGAAGATTGGCACATCTTTTTCCACTCCGGCTGTCAGTGATGTACGAGACTTGGTGCCTAGCAGTGACCCCATTGTATTTGTGGTGGGGGCCTTTGCCCACGGCCAGGTGAGGTCTGGGCTCAACTCGTGGATTCTTCATAGAGCCGAGGCTTAGTATAGACTTCTGGGGGCCATTGGCATTTTGATGGCCCTGGAAGATAGAGGGTGAGAACGAAGCTGGAAGACAGACGGGGCCTCCACGACCTGCCCCAGGCAGTAGCTTTTGAGGACTTCTGGCGTATTTGTGATGGTGAAAGTCAGGGCCCTTCTCCTGTGTGCAAATTCAGTATTGGACAGCACTGTGGGGGCGCGGGTGGCTCGGTTAGCTAAGGGTCCCACTTCAGCTCAGTCCATGATCTCACGGTTCATGGGTTCAAGCCCTGCATCAGGCTCTGCACTATCAGTAAAGAGCCTGCTTGGAATTCTCTCCCTGCCCCCTTGCATTATCGCTCCCTCCCTCTCTCTCAAAAATAAATAAATCTTTAAAAATCTTTCAAAAATAGCACTATAAAGATTGGCTCAGTCGGTAGAGCATGTCGCTCAGTCTCAGGGTTGTGAGTTTGAGCCCCATGTTGGGTGTAGATTACTTAAAAAATAAAATCTTAAAAAAAAAAAAAAAAAAAGCCAGCACTGTGAAATACTAGCCCTGTTTTTCCTGCCCCCAAGAAGACGTGAACCTGTTACAGAGTGACAGACGGTTTCTCTCTTTAGGTCAATGTGGAGTATACGGAGAAGATGGTATCTATCAGCAACTACCCCCTTTCTGCAGCCCTCACCTGTGCAAAACTCACCACGGCCTTTGAGGAAGTGTGGGGGGTCAACTGACACTAGCACCTCGTTCTGAAACGGACTGGTACATCCCTCGACCCTGCTTTCAGCCCGCTGCTCGGAGAGCACCTTCCCGCACCGGGACTGTGGGGGTTTGGGGGAGCCGAGGCTGTACGTTTGCTGTTTGTTGATCCTATAAATACTGTTTTTGCAACCCCGGTAGCGCTTTGGGGATTCCTAAAATTGCGGTATCTTAATGGTGTAAAAACTCCTCATGGCTGTTCTCCCCAGACTGCAGGGAACATGTGGTCACAGGGTTCTGCAGTTTTGGTTCCAGGCCTTGCGGGTGGGCCTCAACTCCAGCCTTTGGGGTGGTAACGGAGGGAGCCCCGCTTCACCTTGGTGTTTGGCAGGCGCGGAGAGCAGTCTGTAAGGAGGCAGCCAGGGATGCTAGCAGTGAAAAACCGAACAAAGAGAAGTGATTTTATCTGGTACAGTTCCAAGGTAGAAAAAGTGGAGCAGGTGGGGCCTTGTACCCCACCCCGCCCCCCCATGGGGGGGGTGGTGGTAGCGGCACATATACAATCATAGTAAATTGGCAGAAGAGAAACACAACAGATTCCTGGCTAGAGGGGGAGAGATAAGGCAACGTGCATGGGGGAGCCCAGAGGGGAGACACGGGCCCTCTACTCCTCCCACGAGAGTTTCCCCTTTGGCCCCGGATGAAGACTTGGCTGGCGGCGGCGGCACCGCTGGGAGTGCCGCGTCCTCCCCTCCCTGGCTTCCACGTTCTCTGTGCTCTGAGGCGGAGGAGTGCTGTGGAAAGGAGACAGGTCACCTCTGCACCAGCCCGGCTCTAGGCCACCTGCGGGAGGAGGAGAGATCCGATTGACAGGCCGTCTGGACCGCGGCCCTTGCAGCTTCCTGGG
The DNA here is from genome assembly GCF_008692635.1 of Crocuta crocuta. Taxonomy (NCBI): domain Eukaryota; kingdom Metazoa; phylum Chordata; class Mammalia; order Carnivora; family Hyaenidae; genus Crocuta; species Crocuta crocuta. The sequence continues at coordinate 2,179,318 of NW_027529427.1, read as the reverse complement.
GGCCCAGGTTCGAGTGGTCACTGCCCCAAACTGTTGTTCCCTAGACGCCAGGCTACCTTCAGTCACTCCAGTACCGTCTCCCTGCCCCCCACCCCTGATCTCTTGCTCCTCTCCATTACCCGGAGGTTCAGCTTAGCTGCAGGGATGGTCACTCACCAGGGAAGCAGATTACTTCACTTTCTTTAACTTCTCTTTCCTTGGCACCATTACTTTGTGAACATAAGGCAATATGAAGAGTAGGCTCAAGAAGAAGACGTGGCCAAGAAAATAGATGGATTTATANTGTCCCACGTGAAGAGGCAGAAGGCAGTCATGGAGTAGCCCATGAAGAGCCAGTGGATGGTCTGCTGCACCAGGTAGTAGAAGGGTTGGAGGACAGTGATGGAAGCCAGGGTGCCCAGGGCTGGGCTCTCCTGAATGAGCCTGGCAACCTGGGGAGCGAGGGCAGCGGTCGGCGGTGTCCTGGCCCTCGCCGTATCCCCCTCTTGCCCACCGTCCCGCGGGCCCACCTTTCTTTCCACGATAACAATGAGGAATTCCATCTGGAAGCAGACCAGGTACCCTGAGTGCAGGCCGTGCCAGAGGGCCAAGAACAGCAACGAGAGTCCCTGGGATAGTTCTTTGTTTCCGAGGAACTTGAGCCGTTTGAAGACGTAACTAGAGAAAAGGGCGGGTGGGGATGAGCCTCAGAGCGTCTGCGCCACCCCCATCTTGCCCCGCGGCTACGGGTGCCCTGGGGGTGTGCCACGCGGGTGGCCTCTGCTCCGGGCGGTCGGGGCCAGGGAGGCAGCGCCATCTGACTAGCCTTAGGAATGGAAGGCAGCAGAGTGGACGGCTCGGTTCAGAGACAGAAGAAAGACGTCAGGCCTAGCTGGGTGAGCTCGGGCGAGCCACCTCATACGAGACGACCGAGTGTCTGCTCAGCACCCGGTACCTAAGCTGCGGCGGTGAGCAGGGCAGACTGGTTCTCTTGTGCATTGGTGGGGACAGGTCAACAAAGACGTTTGTAAACGGCAACGGGGACCATGATACTAGGGGCGGAACCGGGATTACTATTCCGTCTTGCTTGTGCCTTGCGGGTGTGACAGAAGTGGTTTATTGGGGGGTGGGGCTGGGAGTCGGGATGGAAGTAAGTAGGTGTGGGTGGGCGCAAGAATGACGAGGTTCTACCCAAAGTGGGAAAAGATGGGTGGTGCATCCATGCCCTCAAATCTGGGAAAGCACTGGAAGAAGCTGGGGGGTCCGGAGCCCCCATCCAGCTGCTTACCGGGCCACCCAGGCATTGGTGTTGATGTTGAAAGAGGCGATGGTGCCGGTGAACCGGGGGGTTGTTTCGAAGAGCCACACCTTCATGTTGGCACAGGCGTCCCACTTGGGCTTTCCGTGTTCATCAAAGCCATCAAAGCCCAGCCCCGTCAGGATGCACACTCCTTCCTGGGGGGTGGGGTTGGGCGCCTCCTTAGCCTTCCTGCTCCCCTCCTCCCCACCACGTCCACGGCTTCTTGGACTATGACCCCGTTTCGTCTTTCCTACTTACTGTGACCAGCCAACAGGTGACGTACTTGTACAGCACGAACTTGCCCCAGAGCAGCATGTACATGCAGCGGAACCAGAAATCGTGGTTCTTGAGGAATGAACACACAGGCATTAGGGCTACTCCCCAGGCAAGGCGAATTGCCCTTCACGTTCTTCCCTTCCAAACTCGTGGCTGACTACTTCGCGTCCACCTGACGGTCTGCTTAGTTGCCCTTCTAGAAGGCTACGAGGACTACGCAGGGAGCCCAGTGAACATCCATTCACCTTCTTCCCTGAAGACTCCCAGAAACAGCATTGTCCCTAAGCTCATCTAAAGCACTGAGCACTCGGGACACAGAGCGCCGAGGGACTTTATATCCACGGTCAATGTTAGTTTAAGGAGACAAACCTACCCAGAGTGCGTAGGGAACTGCTGCAAGCCTTTCAGCGGGGCGGGAGCAAAGCCAGCACTTCCCCCTCCCTTGGGTTTTGAATTCCCTAGAAGCCCCCAATCTATCAAGAGAAGAAAACAGGCTGGAGAGGACCAAAGCCGTTCTGCTCCAAGGAGTCACTCGGCTGTAATAAGTGGGGCTACGAGCTGCTCCCGAGGGGGTAAGGGTGCCGACAGTGCACCTGGCACAGCCCCGTGCCCGCGAAGGTCGTTCAGTGCTGGCTGATGGACATGTCGCGGCCCGGCTGGCATTGACACCAACTCTCACAGATCTAGGGCAAAACCAACATGCGTTTGTAGACGGCGTTACCCGCCTCTCAGCTAGCTACAGGGATCCTTGCCTGTCCGTGTCTACCTCTGGCGCAGTCACACTGCCGCTCCGCAAGCGAGCACTCACTTCGTAGTCTTCAGTGAGCAGATAGTCTTCTGTGATGTGCGGGCTGAGCAGAGTGTAGCCCACCAGGTAGACGAGGCCCAGACTCAGGCGCTTGAGAGCAGGTATGGTGCTGGAAAGGAACAAGCAAGGTCATGACGGGCGGGGGCTTAGTTCCTTCACCCTCCGACCTTAAGTTACAGAGAGAGGGCTTGCCGGGCGTGGCTCTCCGTCCAAAGCCTTTATTCGCTCTCGGGGCAACACAGCTCTCTGTGGTTGGCTTTGGGCGATGCTGAACGCAAGGCCCTTCGAGTCACAGGGACGGGCAGGGTGAGCAGGGCAGCAGTGTGGACGAGTCTGTGGTGCTTCCCCTCAGGGGTCCTACGCATCTCACCGCCTGACCAATTGCCTCCGTCCACACTGGGACTGAGAAGCCAGTGCGGGGTCCAGGAGGATGACCCGTTCTCAGTCTGCTCCTTCCTCCCCGGGTTGAATCGATGTCCAAACACAGGCTGGACACGTTCTCAGGCAAAGAATTTTTCTGGTAACTTTTCCATTTTCTACTGTGATATATATACATATATATACACATGGCACATTTTTATGTATCTAACAATCTTTTTTTTTTTTTTTCTTAACTGAGAAAATGGGTTTTAAAGGCAGGGGCATGACTGTTCAGGCAAAGTCCTGTGGCGCATAGGTGAGTTTTTATGTTTGTACTACAGGGTGGTAATGGCTGGCTGGAAGTAGCCTATGCTGAAACGGGCCCACCACCCGCGTGGAGCAGGTAGGGATGGCCCGTTACATAGTGCAGGGCCCGTGCGGCACAGGCCTGTGAGCCAGGGCCAGGCTGGCCTGCAGGAAGTCACTTAGACGTGGCTTTGTACTGGGTGAGATCACCTACACGGAGGTCTTGACCAAGAGGGGCAATTACCTGTTTGGTATCTTCCCTGGTATGTCAGTCAGCTGTCCCTGCACCAGCTTCATGTAGTGGTTCATTGAGAACTGGGGCCCTACCAAGAAGGCCCCATAGAAGTAGGAGAAACCAGCAACTTCCAGCAGGGAAGGGACACCCCGTATGGCATATTTCTGTTGCTCAGAGGACAAGGAATTCTATGCCGAGAAGAGAATGAATGGTTCAGGATAGCCTCGAATCTCCCCCCAAGAGCCAGTCTGCGTGTTCCCCACCCTTGGACCCCGCTGAGTTGGGGTTCTTCAGGTAGCCGTCTCTTCGAGGGCATGATAAGGAGAAAAGTAGTCGCCTCACGTGGAAAGGAGCATGTGCAGGGGGTAACTTAGCAACAAGTGGCTGCTGCTTTTCCAAACGCCATGCTGGCACTGATCTCTGGACTTTGTGTGAGAGCTGGATCCGCGCAAATTAGATTTGCTGATCCGTGCTCACTGCTATCTGAAACAGAACTCACACAGGCTGGAGAGGAGGGAGAGGCTCTGCCCCTGGCACCTGGGTCCAGTCTTTTGATAACAACAGCCTTGCGCCTTCCCTCAGGCTCAATTCCTTAACCTCTCTGCGGAGGAATGGGTTCTTACCTGATCCTTCCCTCCGTCAAAGTAGTCAACAGCCAGACCTGAGCAGAGAGAGAAGGCGTGAGTAGAAAAGGGGAGAGGACACCGAGGAGGTGGCCTGTGACCAAGTGTAGCCAGGGGCGGACTGGGGAGCACAAAGTAAGTCAGAAGGGGAGGAGCCTAGGTGTGAAACGGGAAGGCAGTGAGCCAGCACTCACCAATCAGCTTCAAGGTCAGGACACAATGTGGCATTGTCCACTTGATATCGTAGTTGCCAGTGGCTGTGTAATAATACCCGGCAAGAAGGTAGGCCTATGGAGGGGGAAGAATTTATTCCTTCACCCGCGAGGATTTCTTCATTTTCTCCCTGCTCTAAAATCCACTGTATTCTTTCATTTTTCCATTCTCCTTAGAGGCTTTTTTTTTTTTTTTAAGTTTGATCTTCTAAATTAAAAAAAAAAAGTTTATTCATTTTTGAGAGAGAGAGAGAGAGAACATGAGTGAGGGAGGGGCAGAGAGACGTGGCGGGGGGAGGGACACAGAGGATCCGAATCAGGCTGTGCTGATGGCAGATGACCTGATGTGGGGCTCAAACTCACGAACCATGAGATCATGACCTCAGCTGAAGGCGGATGCTTAAGTGACTAAGCCACCCAGGCGCCCTAAAGACTTTAAGTTCCTAAACATGGAAGAAACTGAACCGGTAGAGAGGAAGGGACTTGCTCAAGGTTTCTCAGCAGAATGAAGGCTAAACCGAGAATTTGGAGCTTAGAGTCCGTAGCTCATTCTAAGCTGATTTTCTGCCTTGCCTTTAAGCGACACGCCTCCTGGACAGCTTGCTGGGCTAACCCTGGTCCAGATCAAAGGATATGAATGCCACAGTCCTGGGCAAAGGCTTAGCTGGCAGGTAAAACATCGTCACTGCAACCTGCAGATAAGCCACCTGGCGCCTGTAAGGAGTGACCTACCTGAAGTCACGCTGCCGAGTGATGTCGGGAGAAAGGACTAGAAATTGGATCTCCTAGTTCACTTTTTCTGTGCCATGGCCCCCGACCTCCCCTTCCCCCTGAACTGCTGCTGGCTGTGATCTGAGCTGCCAAGGGAGAGGCGTTTACCATCTGGAAGCAAAATGTAGTGAGGACGGCAGTGATGGTGCGGCCCATCAGTCGAAGGATGAGGAACTGGAGCACAATACATAGCAGGGAGTGGTAGAGCTGAGCTCCTGGAGGCGGAGAGGAGAGCAAACTTTAGCTTGTGGTTGTTTTTTTGCCTTTTGTTTTTTTGCATTCCCACCTGTGCTGAGACTTCTAAATACAACGAGAGTATTTTTTTTTTAATTTTTTTTTATGTTTTTTATTTTTTTCTAGGAGAGAGAGAGAGACAGCGTGAGCAGGGGAGGGTCAGAGAGAGAGGGAGTCACAGACTCTGAAACAGGCTCCAGGCTCTGAGCTGGCAGTCAGCACAGAGCCCGATGCGGGGCTCAAACCCACGAACCGCGAGATCATGACCTAAGCGAAAGTCGGATGCTTAACCGACTAAGCCACCCAGGCGCCCCACAACGAGAGTATTTAAAGAAAAAAACTTTGGTAATAGGATTTTTTCTTTTCTTTTTATTTTTTTTTTAAATGTTTTATTTATTTCTAGGAGAGAGAGAGAGAGACAGCGTGAGCAGGGGAGGGTCAGAGAGAGAGGGAGTCACAGACTCTGAAACAGGCTCCAGGCTCTGAGCTGGCAGTCAGCACAGAGCCCGACGCGGGGCTTAAACCCACGAACCGAGAGATCATGACCTAAGCGAAAGTCAGACGCTTAACCGACTAAGCCACCCAGGCGCCCCAGGATTTTTTCTTTTAAAAGAGACTCAGATCTTGGAGGGAGGGAAAGACACTGACGGTATAAATACAAGGGACTGTCAGGGAGTCACTGTGTTTCTTCATGTCTGAGCTACAGGGATGCTCCCAAAGAAGGCTGCTTGCATCTTCCTCCAGTTACAGCCACAGCAGACAAAATGCCGGGGTCTGGCAAAGGTAACCAGCCACTCTCAGGATGTTATTTGGGAAAGGGATGCACGGAACAGGAAAATTAAGCTTTGGTCCTGGGCATACAAACACTCTCTTTGCAAACAGAGCGGTATGAACTTCCCTATCTGTCCAACTCTCTCCAGAAATTCTGTTCTGAGTCTGTTCCTTCTCAGGTTCCCTCTAATCGCGGTACTATTGCTAAGTTCACTCACCAAAGTTAAAATAAGCAATTGAGAGGCCTGTAAAGGTGTGGAAGAGATGGATGAGGTAGCTGTCCCTGAAGTAAAGGTAACGCCGAAAAAATACAGCCATGGGGTAACCTAGAGGGGAGAAAAATCAGAGGGTTACTCATGCCTGATGCCCTCTCGGTTTTGTTTTGAAGTTTCTCTGCATGAAATGCAGCCCAGAGTGGAAAATACATACCTTGTATGGACGTCAGCAGAGAACAGTATCCAAGAATCAAAAGTTGCTTTGCAAATACAAATTTAAAACCGATGGGGTGCCTGGGTGGCTCAGTCGGCTAAGTGGCCTACTTCAGCTCAGGTCATGATCTCACAGTTTGTGGGTTCGAGCCCCACACTGGGCTCTGTGCTGACAGCTCAGAGCCTGGAGCCTGTTTCGGATTCTGTGTCTCCCTGTCTCTCTGACCTCCCCCTGCTCACACTCTGTGTGTCTCTCTCTCTCTCTCAAAAATAAATAAGCATTAAAAAAAAAAAAAACCCGAAGATATGGGGGCGCCTGGGTGGCTCAGTAGGGTAAGCGTCCGACTTCGGCTCAGGTCATGATCTCATGGTTCATGGGTTTGAGCCCTGCATCAGGCTCTGTGCTGACAGCTCGGAGCCTGGAGCCTGCTTCAGATTCTGTGTCTCCCTCTCTCTCTTTCCCTCCCCTGCTCATACTCTGTCTCTGCCTCTCTCTCAAAATTAAATAAAATATAAAAAATATTTTTTTTAAGCTGAAGATGTGAATTTTATACCAAGGCAATACAAAACTGGGTCCTAAGACTAAGTTTCCTCTATAGCCTATTAAATATTGCTAGGAATTTTCTCTTGCCTTTTTCTAAATGATACAAGGAATGAAGGGTGCCTGACGATACCTGAGACGCTTGTTTGCACCTTTATGCTCAATTATGATTTCATCACCTGTCTTATTAACAGAATAATATCAGCTTATTGAGATTATTAAGAGGACAACTGTAAATTAAATCCAGGCTACCAAGTGGGATTGCTGACTGCATAAACAGTTGCAGACTCCTCACACACTGAGGTCTGGGCATCAACTGTGTTATAAATCCACGCAAATATCCTGGGAAAATGTCATCGAAAGCTGAGATTCCGAGTATGGTCCCCGGGCCACGACGATCAAAGTACAAGGAGTCTCCTTCTGGGCCATAAATGGTCAGGCATGGCGAAAGGCAGCTTGTGGAATTAAAAAGGGTCAATGGCGTTTGGTATTTCTAAACTAGAGTTAGCCCGTTCCCTGGCTTTACTACACACTCAGTGTTCTGTCAGGAGCAATCTGTCAAGAAGACTGGTTAACGTGCTCGGCAATGCTCCTGCAGCGGAGCACGTGCGGAGAACTGGAAGCCCCACGTCTTTCTGGAAGGACACTTCACCTATCCTATCATCGCGTAATTAGTGTTCTGGAGCTGCTCATGATTTACAGTCGCTGCATCTCTTGCTGTCAAATTATAGGTTGCAGTTAGTTTTTCAGGGGCAGTATGCGGGCGAGTGTGGTTAATGCTGCAATGCTTAGGAACGTGTTAGACACAAAGAAAGTGCTCAATTATTTATTAAGTGAATAGGAAAATGGATCATCATGTTTTATATTGGCCTATGTCCTAGTCCTTTGCCCCATATTTTTCTTTTTCTTTTAATTTACCAACACAGCTTGGGTATTTATGTATCCTGGTTTTTTCAAGTAACAGTGAATCAACTATTTGATCTTCTTGGTGCTAGGACTTGCTGATGTTCTCTGATTGCTGTTCTCATCATGGGCTAGGCTCTTTAACAAATTTACAGCTTCTTGCAAGTAGTTAATTTTGCAGATAGCCTGTGGATCACAGGCTCATTAATTTGACAGATGTTTGTTAAATGCCTACTCTATGCCAGGTATTCTGATTATAGAGCATATAATGAGGAAGGAGGTGGCATGTAATGGTTTATTCTCTTTCTTTCTTTTTGAAGGTTTATTTATTCTGAGAGAAAGAGAGCAAGCAGGGGAGGCAAAGAGAGAGAATACCAAGCAGGCTCCGCATTGTCAGTGCAGAGCCTGAAGCAGGGCTCAGCCTCATGAACTGTGAAATCATGACCTGAGCTGACTGAGTCACCCAGGGGCCCCTGTAATGGGTATTTTCTAGCTAGTGGAGACAAGTGATATAGGATTACTAGACTCGAGGGAGAGGGAGACATCCATGAACGCTTTCATAGTCAGACAGGGACAGAACACACAAGTTTTGCTAAGAACCAGAGCCAGGTACTAGAGAGTATATAGAATAGGGTCCAATTGCTTTAAGTCTTTTGCTTTTCATTTTTAAAAAATGTTTATTTATAGAGAGAGAGAGAGAGAGAGAGAGAATCTGAAGCAGGGGTCAGGCTCTGAGCTGTTGGCTCGAACCCAGGAACCGTGAGATCATGACTTGAGCAGAAGTCAGACGCCCAACCTACTGAGCCACCCAGGCGCCCGTCATTTAAATTTTATTTATTTAGAGAGGAAAAGTTCATGCAAATGAGTGGGGGAGGAGCAGAGAGAGAGGGAGAAAGAGAATCCCAAGCAGGCTCCATGCTCAGCGTGGAGCCTGATGCAGGGCTCGATCCCACAAACTGTGAGATTGCGATGTGAGATGAAATCAAGAGTCAGAGGCTTAACTGACTGAGCCAAGCGCCCCTGCTTTTCATTTTTAATGTTTTTGGAGCAGGAGTACAAAAGAATAGAAGCAATAATAGGTAGATCTTAATTATCTAGAGTACCGATAAATAAGCTCATCTATAGATAGTCAAGAGCTTATCTCTTTAAGGCATGAAGACCTTTAACCAACCGGAAGCACTAAAACCGTTTCGAATGCTTGAAATTAAAAAACACAGCACACGTTACTCTGCTTCCTTAAGTTGAATATACTTCACATTTCTTGGTGACCTGGGCCATGATGACTCTGGAGGACAGTGGTGATGGCTCTGTGACCTGTTGAGGTGTGTGAGACCGCTGCGCCTGACCCTGTAGCCCCCCGCCCCGTCCGGCGTTCTGAGTGCTTGTATCCATTCCTTAGAGCTTTCATGCCCCTCCCTTGCGATTCAGGGCTCAGAAGTCACTTCCTGAGCTTTGAAGAGTTCCTTTCCCAATTTCGAATTTACTGAAGGCCTTAGAAACCATACCTTTGTCTTAAAGGTGTGACAAAAAGATGTAAGAGCAAGAGTCTTGGGTGCTTTCCTTACAGTAGACTTCGTGCACCGGCCTGGTGACATCTGTCCTGGCCACTCAAGGCCCCTCGCTCCTGTTTTCAGGGATATGTGGAGGGCGGGGTGGGGGTTGGTGAGTCCACACTCGTAATCACGCAAGAAGATGGAGCAACGGGCAGAAGAATACACAGAAGGCAGCAGGCCAGGGCACCACAAACCCGGAGGTGCTAACGGAGGAGAGGAAAGCCTGGAGTGAAGCTTCGGGGAGGAAGATGGAACTGCGTGTCCGCCGAGTTGCTGGGACAACCTAGAGCCGAGCCTGGCTGTGTAAACATCCAACCTGGCTCTTGGCTGCCACCCAGCCCAGCCCGGCGGGCCTCGGGCCCGGCTGCCCAGTCACCCCTCCAGGGATGTGCTGTGTGGGGGAGGGTGCTGTCCGGCGAGCACCTGCACGCTCTCTGATGGGAGCCCATGCTTACTGTAACGGCTGCAGTCACCTGAAGGAGCCCGAAACACCAATGAGGGCACCCTGTCACTCGCCGGCCGCCCACGAGTCTGATTCGTCAGGTCCGAGTGACTGTGACGTGCAGAAAGGGTTAAGAAGCACCACCTCACTGAAATCCTAGAGCAAGACAGAAGGACTCACGGGGGCCTGAGAATAACAAGTTCTGAGCCAGGTGACTGGGGGCTCTGGTCTTTTCCACAACAGCACCAAACATGCAGACGTTTGTTTTATAAACAAAGGGATAGCGTCATGCAAGTAGTTAATTTGCTAGATACCCTGTGGATCACTGGCTCCCTCATTCCTTCCACAAATGTTTATATAAACGCTGGATAATGCCAGGTATTCTGTTTGGGAAGCACAGACCTTGTTGGCTATACTGTGACTGTTTCTTCCTTTTGATTAGGTTTTAAAGGTGGGGAGGGGGCGCTTCAGAAACTCATGAGCAGACGGATGATGATCTAACATACGTGCTAAACCTCGAGGCTCCCCTACCAGAATGGGACCATTCCAACAGCAAAAACTAGGGCCTTCAAAATGCTCTGAACCTCAAGGCACACTGCAGGGGGTCCTCTTTAGAGGTTCAGTAGTCACAGAGCGTTTCCAGCTGTATTCTCCAGTCACTCGATCCCTCAGGTCCAAGAGCCACTTGAGTCAGAAACGAGGAGGCCACAACCTAGATTGCTCATGGAACTCCTTATTCTCTGCACAACAGTTGTGAAGTTACTTACGAATCCTACATGTTTGGGGGTTTCATTTGAGGAAATAGAAATGAGCTGTTTAGAGGCACCTGGGAGGCTCAGTTGGTTAAGCATCCGACTTCAACTCAGGTCATGATCTCACAGTTCGTGAGATTTCACAGCTGACAGCTTAGAGCCTGGAACCTGCTTTGGATTCTGTGTCTCCCTCTCTCTTTGCCCCTCCCCAACTTGCACTCTGTCTGTCTCTCTCTCAAAAATAAAGAAACATTAAAAAAAAAAAAAGCAATGAGCTGTTTATATTCAAGTCTGATTAATTTATTTGACTTTCAACCTGTATAGCTATTTCTGGACTCTGGAGGAATATGGTATGACCTCATTCGATCAGTCAGTGGTTCATATTACCTCGGTGAAAGGAGTATAGAGCATTTTTGGCAAGTGTGAGAGAGAAGACAGAATTCGACAAGAACTGCTATGTGTTGGCTTAGATACTGATATGAGTTTTGTCAAAGAAGAAAACTACCTCAAGCACCATATAAAGAGTTGGTATAATGTCCATAGCATACTGTAGTGGTACTTAAAAATTACTTAAAAATACTTAAAAATTACTGAGGACCTCAACAACATTTGTTAGTACGGATACTATCCATCAATAGCTACTGTATTAGAAAATAAGAGGCACCTGGGAGGCTCTGTGGGTTGAGTGTTTGAGTCTTGATTTAGGCTCAGGTGATGATCTCATGGTTTTTGAGTTTGAGCCCCACGTATCTGTGCTGACACTGTGGAACTTAGTAGGATTCTCTCTCTCCTTGCTCTCAAAATAAATAAATAAGAAAATTTAAAAGTATCTAACTATTAATTCATTAAAAAAATAGTAAACCAATTGCATACTATGTAACATAGTTTTAATGAAAAAAACAACAACCCTATATTTTTCCAAAACAAATATAACCACTCAGTGAGAACAGTGGCATTGTTTTACATTTTTACAAATTTCTAGCCTTTGTCTGGCTAAATGGAAGATAGCAGGATTCTCAAACCTGCTTTTGCATTTAGTCTGTTAATATGTTATGTTTTGGTTAAAGCATATGAAGAAAAACTGGCTTCACCCAGTTGGAAAGAGAATCTTAGTAGCCTTTTCAGATCCTTTTGAGTATTATTCTTTGATACTATACCAAAACTGGACAAGTAAGTAGTTTCCGAAGGGTTAGTTACAGTGTGAGATCTGCAATCGTATCAATGAACTTCTCATACCGATACATTAAAATCCACTGGTCTGGGCGCGCCTGGGTGGCTCAGTCAGTTGAGGGTCAGACTTCAGCTCAAGTCATGATCTCACAGTTCATGAGTTCCAGCCTCGCATCAGGCTCTCTGCTGTCAGCAAAATGCCTGCTTCGGATCCTCTGTCTCCCTCGCTCTACCCCTCCTCTGCTTGTTCTCTCAAAAATAAACAAACATAAAAAATACCATGTATTGGTCATTAGGAAAATACTGGTTCACTGAGTTAGGCAGCTCTTCTAAACATTGACATATGTTGTTAGAAGACAATACCAAAAAAGTCATATATATATATTTTTAAAGTAGGCTTCATGCCCAGTGTGGAGCCCAATGTGGGGCTTGAACTCACAAACCTGAGATCAAGACCGAAGCTGAGATGAAGAGTCAGACGCTTAACTGATTGAGCCACCCGGGTGCTCCCCAGCTAAAATCATATTTCTTAATATCACCACTGATTTCCAGCAGAAAAGCCTTTATGTGTTGGGAAGTTGTCAAGCTCACGGTAACATACAGGTTTTCCCAAATTTGAATTTTCACTTGAAAGCGTCAATTTTAGTACTGACTACAAATACTGCCTGTTGTTTTCCCTGAAGTGACAGGCTCGCTCTGTACATTTTTGAGAAACTATCTGCCAAATGCCCATGTCTCAGCAACCAGTCTGTCTGTCAGTCATTCTTTCAAGTAAAAACGGGGTTCAATGAAGAAAGGAGCTGTTAATTCAACACTCAGCTCAAGCACTGCACAAGAGCTTCGCCTCCATATGCCACTGAACTTCAGGATGCAGTACAGCTTTGTGTGTATTTCCCAGTTCTTCAAACATGACATTAAGAGGATGCATACTCAAGGCTTGAGATTTAATAAAATTAATCCTATTGATGCTTCATCAAGGATATTCTTAAGTGAACTGGACCTTTGTTTCTTGGACTGAGAGTGCACTGCGGTGAATACGGTGACGGCGGGTACAGCAGGTGCCCTTGCCCTGACTCACGCTAAGGCACCAGCAGTCGACCCACTGTTTGTACCATCAGAGCAAATGTTGACGCAGCAAAAAAGGCCAAGAACATCTTAATATTACAGCAAAGAGAATTTTAAGGTTCTCAGTGACCCCTTGGGGCTCACTTTGGGAACTGATGAACTGCTGATACACGGAATTATGGCCACATCTGGGCCTTGTCTTCCTCCCTGCTTTACCCACCTGCCCTCCTAGATTTTCCTTTTTCTTCCTATTGAGGTATAATTCACATACCATAAAATTTGCTGTTTCAAAGTGTGGAATTCAGTGGTTTTTAGGATAGTCACAAGCTTGTACATTCCACTACCTACTCCCAGGATTTTCCATCTCCCCAAAAGAGACCACATATCTGTTTCCAGTCATTCTCCGTTCACTCCTGTTCCTAGGCCCTGGCAACCAGCAGGGGATACTTTCTGTCTACAAGGATTGCCTATTTTGGGGACTTCATAGAAATGGAGTCATAAATATGACTTCTCTGTCTGCCGTTTTTAATTAGCATAAAATTGCCAGGGTTTATTTATGTTATAGTACATATCAGTACTTCATTTTTTAAAAAATGTTTTTTTTATTTTTGAGAGACAGAAACAGAGCACAAGCAAGGGAGGGGCAGAGAGAGAGGGACACAGAATCCAAAGCAGGCTCCAGGTTCCGAGCTGTCAGCACCAGAGCCCGATGCGGGACTTGAACTCCCAAACTGTGAGATCCTGACCTAAGCTGAAGTCGGACACTTAACCAACTGAGCCACCCAGCCGCCCCTCGGTACTTCATTTTTAAAAACATTGTTTTATTTGGGTATAGCTGACATACTATGTTATTATCGGTCTCAGGTGTACAACATAGTGATTCAACTTCTCCATTTGTTAAGCTATGCACACAGTGCATTTATTTTTTCTTTATGGCTGAATAATATCCCTTTTATGGATACACTATTTTGTGGGGCACCTGGACGGCTCAGCCGGTTAAGTGTCCGACTTCAGCTCAGGTCATGATCTCATGGTTCATGAGTTCAAGCCCTGAGCTGGGCTCTGTGCTGACAGTTCAGGGCCTGGAACTTGCTTCGGATTCGGTGTCTTCCTCTCTCTCTGCCCCTCCCCCACTCACACCCTGTCTGTCTCTCTCTCAAAAATAAAGATTAAAAAAAAATTTTGGATACACCATTTTGTTTATTCATTCTCCAGTCAGTGGACATTTGGGTTGTGTCCACTTCCTGGGTACTATGAATGGTGCTGCTATGGAACATTTGTGTACAAGTTTATGCATGAACATATATTTTCCGTTCTGTTAGGGATACACCTAAAAGCGGGTCTCTTGGTCCTCTTAGCCTCCAACCCTGCACTTCTCAGTTGGTGTGCAGACAGGTTTTTAAAACTTCCCATTTGCTGTGGACCAATACGTTTGTTAATTTTTTTTTAAATGTTTATTTTTGAGAGACACAGAGAATGTGAGTGGGGGAGGGGCAGAGAGAGAGGGAGATACAGAATCTGAAGCAGGCTCCGGGCTCTGAGCTAGCTGTCAGCACAGAGCCCGGCGTGGGGCCTGAACCCACAAACTGGGAGTTCATGACCTGACACTTAACCGACTGAGTCACCCAGGTGCCCCCTGTCGTGGACCAATACTTTTTGTAAAATACAGAGTTGTGGGCTTGGATGATGTGCAACTGTTACAAAGTTCCTAAATGTTCACGCTCGCTTTCTGGGCTTGCTCTGATGGGTGGCCGGCTACAATGTGAAGAGATCTCACAGACCCATCTTTCTTTTTCTCTTTCACTGAAGGCTTTTTTTCTGGCTCCTAAATATGGCTGGTCTCCGGGACTCAGTATGGACTCTCCTACCGTGCTCTGCTCCACCGCCGCTCTGGAAACGCTTCTACTCTCATCCTTAACAGGATCTTCACGCCAAAGACAAACACGTCTTTAATCCTAACTCCTCAAGTTTCAGTTCCACATTTCTAGCTTCCTGGCCGGACATTTGAAGCTGTATTAACAAAAACACGACTTTCCCCTACTCAGCCCTCTCCTGGCTTCTGGTTTATGTATGGCGCCGTCATTCTCCAGGTCACACAGCCATTTCAGGAGCCTGAAGGCGTCTTTGCCTCCCCCCGCCCCCCATCCTTAGTCCCTCTTCCCATAGGGTCTCAGCACTGTCACCTCCTCCTTTGCCTTCTGGGCCCCGCTGGCAGGTCAGGCCCGTCGGCACACACCCCGAAGCTCCTGCTCCCGGCAGCCCTACACCAAGTACGCTTCCTTCAACCCCCACTCAGGAAACACCAAGGGCTCCCAGATGACTACGCAACAGAGTACCAGTGTCTAAGCCCCAGGAGAGTCAGGGTCCATCTTCTAAACTACATTTCTAGCTACAGCTTCCATTTCTCTGCAGCTAAAACTGATCCTCTAGGCTTTGCCCAAACATGTCTTGCGTCTTTTGACTCTAGAGCTTAGGTCATGCCAGTCCCTTTGCACGGAACGCCTTTCCAGCCACCCCCCTACCAAGTGAAATCCTACTCATTCTTGAAAACCCAGTTCTTTCCTTTGGTAAGGCCACCTCTGACCACACTGAACTCATGGCCCTGTATGTTATGGGCTCATGCCTTAAACCCCCGGTACTCGGGAATAAGACTCTCTCTCATTTGGAAAGTCATTATATACTATAATGTGCCATTCCTTACACGTTTGTTATGTAGTAAGGTTTTTATATGCTCAATCTCTTTTCCTAAAGGCCTCCTCTGTCTTTGGATCTCCCATAGCACACTCTTCTGTATACTTTAGCTGTCTGACCTTGAGCATCCGTTTCCTCATCTGTAAAATGGGGGACAGCATCTGCCTCAGTGAGTTGCTGTAAGGACAATGCATATAAAGTAGTGAGCACAGTGCCTAATATGTTGTAAGTGGTCACAAAATTATACAAATATACATTCACATAAAACTTAGAGGGAGGGAAACAGGGCGGCCTTTGTTTTTCAAACATCTCCTTTCACCTTCCTGCTAACGGTCTTCCTTCCCTGTGTATCCTCAGACCCCTACGCCTCTTCTTAGCTCATATTTCTCTTGTTAAAAAAAAAAAACAAAAAAAACACAACTTAGAGAGAGGAAAAGCAGGCGTTATCTGACAAAATTCTGGGGCAAATGGATATCAGAGCTTCTGAATCTAATCTTCATTCCATGTGACAACCAAATGACTAAGGGGTTTCCTTCCAATTGCATTTCAAAAGAAGACTCATAGCACACTTGCTTTATAAGGGTGTTGGCTTTGGCTTGCCCAGAGCACTTCTCCCAAAACGCAATGTACTACTGAGTTAAGGTGCCGTATGGTTGGAAGGTCGCTGGAAGATCGCGGTCGTTGGAGTTAAGACAGACCTCAGTTGTTACTTACTAGCTGCTGCCTCAGGCTGGTTGATTAACCTTTTTGTCCCCAGTTTCTGCTAATCCTTTTGTTCCTCCGTCTCATCGGTAAAATGGGTATCTAGCTTAGGGTTTGTACATGAAGCCTGGTGCACATCAGATGCTCAGGAAGCGGGAAATTGGGCCACCTCTGCTTTAACAGTGAAGCACCCCATGATCTCATCTTATTACCTGGCTATAAATACCACTCCTTTGCTGATGTCTCCCCAATTTCATCTTCAGCCTAGACCTCTCCCTTGGGCCCCACCCTGCTGTGGACTACTCAACACTGTGAGTTGGGGCAGGCCTAACAGATACCTCAAAGGTAACAGGCTCCAAAATGGCACTACTGACGTACCCTCCTCACTAAACCTGCTCCTCCCCTAGCCTGCCCCATTTGAGCAACAGCAACTCACCCTCCCTTCCCTTAGAACTGGAGCTCTGCAACTCTGCTGTCATTCTTTTTTATTTTATTTTTTAATGTTTTATTTATTTCTGAGAGAGAGAGAGAGACTGCGTGAGCAGGAGAGGGTCAGAGAGAGGGAGACACAGAATCTGAAGCAGGCTCCAGGCTCTGAGCTGTCAGCACAGAGCCCGACGCGGGGCTTGAACCCACGAACCAGGAGATCATGACCTGAGCCGAAGTCAGACGCTTAACTGACTGAGCCACCCATGTGCCCCAACTTTGCTGTCATTCTTGACCTCCCCAGCCACCTTCCACTCTCAACCCAGTCAGTCAACAAATCCTGTGCATTCTACCTTGAAAATAAATCCAGAATCTGACCACCTCTTTCCCTGGTCCAAGCCAACATGGTCCCTGGCCTGTGTTATTACATAGTTGCCGCCTACCTTCCTGGCTTCTGCTCTTGCCTTCCTTCAGTCTATCCTAACACAGCACTCACAGGGATTCTTTTTTTTTTTTAAAGTTTATTTTGACAGAGAGAGAGGGAGAAAGAGAGAGTGCATGAGATATTGAGTGGGGGGAGGAGCAGAGAGAGAGAGAGAGAGAGAGAGAGAGAATCCCAAGCAGGCTCCATACTGTCAGTACAGAGCCTGACGTGGGGCTCAAACTCACAAACTTCAAGAACATGACCTAAGCCAAAACCAAGCCCCAGTAGCTTAACCAACTGAGCCCCTCAGGTGCCCCACTCATAAGGGCTTCTATTCTATCAGATCAGCTCATTCCTCAGCTCAAAGCCCTCAGAAGGCCTCCAAGCTCACTCAGCAAAAGCTAAAATCCAACCCAAACCTACAGGGTTTGTTTGCTCCCTCCAGCTTTCTCGGACCCATCTCTTCTCTGAGCCATAAAACTCTCCCTCCCAGGCAGTCGGGCAGGTCTGGGCCCAGAGCCCTCGCCATTAACAGGCTCCTTGCCTGAAATGCTCTGGGTACAGATAAGCTCAAGTCCCTCAGGTCTTTACTAAAATGTCACCTTATCAGTGAGGCCTTCCCTGACCTTCCCATCTAAAATTGCCCTCCCCCCCCACCAACACACACTTCTTGTTCTTCTCTGCTTTACTTTTCTAGTTACCCCTCAGCACTTATTCCTTTTTTTTTTTAATACTACATATTTTATTTATTTATCACTTTTTGAAAGTAGGGATTTTTGTCCGTTTTCTCCCCAGTGCCTAGTACAAATCCTGGTACAAAAGAGGTCTCAAAAATCTTTGTTGAATGGATGACAAAACGAAAGGATGAGAGAATATTCTCTAGGCAGTCAAGAAAGTATTTATTGAGCATCCATTATGTGTGGTCAGCGTTGCATTAGGCAAACAGGGGAATGTTGGTAGAAATGAAAGAGATGTTTTTTTAACCCCTAGGGAGCTTTGTAGACAGAGAGAAAAGAAGTGTCAAACACTGATGTTCTCGAAGTGCTAACTGCATGGAGTAGCCAGTGCTGTGGGAGGCCACCGGAGTGGCCAGGATGGATAGAGAAGATAAGGAACGGGCGCTCCTGGGAGGCGGGTGGTGCGGTAAAGACACACACATACGAAAGAGCCCCAGAGAGTCACTTCAGCAGGGCTAACTACCAGAGGGGCAAAGCAGCGTAACAAAATGGCCAGGAAGGTTTGGAAAACGGGCAAAATCTGAAATGGACACAAGAGGAAAAAAGCAATAGGACTGACTGGATGTGCGGGGTGACAGAAAAGGACAAATTGAAGATGCATGTGCCACTGTGATGGTCTTCAAGATTCTTGCTGGAATAAGCCCCTAAAAGACTTATGAAAAGCTCTACATACCCTGTCACCTTTTTAAGTTGCCATCTATCATTTATAAGCTTCAACAATAGCAAATGATGTGTTTTTTAAATGTATATTGAAGCTGTGCATTAAGCACATACGGAAAGTATCTGCCGATGGCAGGCTAATCAGCTTGATCAGACTTCCTTTCTGTTAAAAGAGGCCCCGGCTCATTTTTAAGTTCTAGTAAACATGTTAATACTTCTCTCTCATAACGACCATCTTATTTCTGAATTCTGGTTTTAAGATGGATAGATAAGGGGCGCCTGGGTGGCTCAGTCGGTTAAGCAGCTGACTCCTGACTTCAGCTCAGGTCATAATCTTACAGTTGGAGCCTGAGTCAGGCTC
Source organism: Crocuta crocuta (assembly GCF_008692635.1). NCBI lineage: Eukaryota > Metazoa > Chordata > Mammalia > Carnivora > Hyaenidae > Crocuta > Crocuta crocuta. The sequence goes on along the minus strand of NW_027529427.1, from coordinate 2,160,588 downwards.
TGAGCCGACAGCATGGAGCCTGCTTGGGATTCTTTCTCTCTTTCTCTCTCTCTCAAAAAATAAATAGGGGCACCTGGGTGGCTCAGTTGGTTAAGCATTAGACCTCATGGTTCATGGCTTCTAGCCCCGCATGGGGCTCTGTGCTGTCAGCTCAGAGCCTGGAGCCTGCTTCAGATTCTGTGTCTCTCTCTCTGCGCGCCCCCCCCCCCCCACTCTGTCTCTCTCTCTCCCTCAAAAATAAACATTAATACAATGTTTAACATAAGGTTGCCATGAGTTTGCCATCTGGATAAAACAAGAGCTGCTCAACTATATGCTAATTATACTTTAAAATATAATTACAAAAAAAAAATAAGGGACTGCTCCTCTTTGCTTTACTTTTGTGGCACCCTGGGCAACCCACTATGCCTTTCTTCACTTGTCTAAGGCTGCTAAAGGGTGACTTTAAGGGAGCTGGGAAAGGAGAACCTTCAGAGCAGACAGTCTTAAGCGTATCAGTTTTATACAAGAGTACATATGGAAGCTGAAAACCAGGAAATTAATTCCCTTATCCATGCCCGTGTATCCCCTGGAAAGTCCTTGCGTACCCCTGGGATGCAGACCCCAACATGAAGACCTTAAGCTTTCCCTTCTTGGAGGCTAGAAACAAGGTGGTGCCACTGACAAACATCGCTGCCAATTTACATCTATCTTTGTCTGACTAGGAGCTGTTCAAACTGGGGCACCTTACAGAGGCTGCATGAGCAGTGAGGCACCTCCACTTTATGAGAGGTTTTGCAGAAAGAATTCCAAGTCATTTAACTGCTAAGTAACTTCATTACATTAAAACAAATCATACCAAACAGAATGCGCTGTTGCCCTGTATTTTATAAATACAGCATGGGAGTCGAATGACATTTCTATTTTGTTGTTGTTAAGTAGACTTCATGCGCAGCTTAGGAGCCCAACGTGGGGCTTGAACTCACAACCCTGAGATCAAGACCTGAGCTGAGAGCAAGAGTCGGATGCTCAACCAACTGAGGCCAGGTGACCCGACATTTCTGTCTTTTAATGCTAAGGACTCCTGGGCCCGAGAGCACACACTTATTTAGTCTTCCACCATCGTCTTCAGGGAACGGACCGTGAGAGAACTTAAGAAGATCTGCTTGAAATCCATGCTTTTATCCTTTTCTCCAGATTCAGAGAAAAGATGTACCTCCTTCCTCTTTAAACATCTCCTTCCCTTCAGGCCCAATTCTTGGAATTCTAGTTATCTCAGTCTCACCAGGGAACTTTATGGTCTTTCTTGCTAGCTTCCTTTTACTTTCCTTCTCAATGATTAACAATTATTATTATCATTAATATCAGTGAATACCAACGAAACCCTTACCCTTACCGAGTACTTACTACATGGCATGTGCTGAGTTAAGCACTTTACACACATGATGCCACTTAATCCTCCTAACAGTATGAAGTAAGAAATAATATTATTGTCTTCATTTTCTGAATAAACCAATCAAAGCAGTTAGCTAGACTGTGCTGATTACTGAGTAATCGATGTAGCTGGATGCTAGCCTATGGGTCTCACCTCTAGGTCCATGACTTAAGCCCACAGTACACGATCTCCTCTACATTCGAACGTCCCTGGTTAGCCCCCCCACCCCTGTTCCTTTGCTGCTGCTTCTAGCTACTGTTCAATTCCACTTACTCCTTCTTGTAGTCAATTTCCTAGAATCATGGTCTATCTCATCACCTCTGTTTCTTGCCTACCCGTTTCTTACTTTGCTTTCAGCCGTGCTGAAAGGGACTGTTTACTGCCAAGATGATGGTGGCTCTTTGGATTTTCTAGTTAGAGATGGCTGGAAAAAGCCTCAGTTTCATTCTTACCTTAGCTGGATGTTATAATTTTTCTGGTCTATAGAAGGTTACCATAGATAATGTCTATTTTGCTTTGGGCAATTCTGAAGGGCCATATTGGAAGGTTCTATCAAACAACTATCTGTTCTCTTAATCAGATTTGTTAAATTTTCCCAAGGATTACAGACTAGAGTATAAAATAGGACCGCTTTTGAACATGGCTTATTTGTTATTTGTTTATTTAAGTTTTTAATGTTTATTTTTGAGAGCTAGAGAGAAACAGAGCATGAGCAGGGGAGGGGCAGAGAGAGAGGGAGACAAAAAATCCGAAGCAGGCTCCAGGCTCCGAGCTGTCAGCACAGAGCCCGATGCGGGGCTCCAACTCACGAACTGCGAGATCATGACCTCAGTTGAAGTCAGCCGCTTAACCGACTGAGCCACCCAGGCACCCCTGTTGTTTATTTTTTATCAAATACTTTCACAGGATAATTTTATCATCATTATTTCTACTTTGAAGATCTGCCAGTCAATTCTTTTTTCCACCCAAGTGGAAATTCCTGTGCCAAACTGCTCTAGAGAGAAAGGGAAGACCAGACATGGGAAGGACGGTGAAGCTTTGCTTCACAATTGCCTGTTTGAGCAATAGGTGACAGGTTAGGCATGTAGGCTCAGTTACTGATCACTCTGCCCGCTGGAGGAGCACCCGTAGATTACGGGCATCTTTGGAACGTGTTCGGAAGGCCTGCTGATAGTAAGGGCCAAGTGCCCACACGTCTTCCACACTCTGACAACCCTGTATAGCTTGGGCTGAGTTGTGTGCCGAATGGTTGTTCATAGTACATACAGATTCTTAGAATAGGAAGAAATCTTAGAAATCACTGACGCCAAAGCCTTCATTAGATACATAAGAAACTAAGGCCCAAAGAGGATCATGGTCATGCCCAAGGTTGATAAGAGCACAGCTCAAATTAGAATCCACATCACTTGATTTCCATTCTGATACTCTTGCCACATGCCTTGGCACTTGGCAGTGACCTGTGAGTGAATCACTCATACCTAGCTGTGTGCTTTTAAAGCTACAGCTGTATTATTCTTTGCTCAAGAATAATCTATTTTCAAGCATCTGTTTTGCAGACACACGCATACTCATGTTTATGTTTGCTTATCCTACTATCTGAAAACAATTAAAATCCACACTTTAATGCTAAATCTAGGGACTCTCCTGTGCTCTCTGTGTTAATCTATTTCTTGGGGACTCCCCGTCCCTACCCTCACCCAGGGCAGTAAGAATATAGCGGTTCCTTTCTCAAAGTGTCCTCCTGCTGAGTTTCTCAAACATTTTGACAAATGTAATACAGGATTCAAGAAAACTGGGACAAGCGATCAAAATATCCTGGGGATCAAAGAATAGAGGGGACAGTTCAAAGGTAAACTGGTGGATGGCTGTTACTTGTGAGAAAGAAAAACGGTTTGCTAGGAAGGTTAAGAAATACTCGGCTTTGCGCTGGCCGCGCAGAGGCTGCTGGGAATTCTGTCTCTCTCAGCCTTTCCTCCCTGCACCTGCACTTTCTCTCTCTCTCTCTCTCCCTATCAAAATAAATAAATAAAAACCTAAAATTATACATTAGTTTTTAAGTTACTTAACCCAACCAAACAACCTAAGGCTGAGCCGCCCAAGTCCTACCAAGAATAATTCTTTAACTGGTCCGTTTAAGCCAAGTGCTCTTAGTAATAGACCCACATGGTGGCTACCTGGTAAAATCTGCTACGAAGGCTGAAAAGTTAAGACCCAAGAAAAGACTGACTTTGATGTCACCAATTTGGTTTTCTGTCATGCCACAAGGAGTTAGACATGAATAGGTTCTCACAAACTTCTTGGTCAAGGAGTTAGCTGTCCATCAAGGCAAGCCCTCTGCAGTATTTCCAGTCTGATTAGATGGTAGGAAGGATGTCAAGAACGTTAATCCATTTTTCTATCCTACCACCACGGTTTGCTCAAATGGTCACATTGTTACTTTGTTACTTTAGATAAATTTGTTCTCCCCTCCAACTTATTATACAAAAATGTACAGACTGAAACAATGTTAAAGGTGAAAGAGGCTGTTGACTGGCATTTCTCCATTTCAGCTGGGCAGTTTGGGCAACTTACTTAGATTCTTTGTATCTCAATGTCTTCATCTGTGAAATAGGGAAATTGCTAGCCCCATCTGCAGGTTGTCATATAGATTAAAAGAGAAAATATCCATAGACATATCAGACATGGATTTCTTTGAGGCCACTTAAAAAATTTTACGTATCAGGGCACCTGGGTAGCTCAGTCGGTTGAGCGTCGGACTTTGGCCCAGGTCATGATCTCATGGTTCATGGTTTGAGCCCTGTGTCAGGCTCTCTGCTGATAGCTCAGAGCCTGGAGCCTGCCTCGAATTCTGTGTCTCCCTCTCTCTTTGTCCTTTCCCCTCTCACTCTCTCAAAAATAAACAAACATTAAAATTTTTAAAAAAATTACATAAGGGCAAATATTTTATATAAGCATTATCTATACCTAACCTTAACCTTGGAGTATTCTTTTAATTGGCTTGGCCTCTGCCCACCTCACTACGATTTAACTGAATTAAGGCTATAGCAAGTTTCAAAAATAAAGGTCTGTGAATCGTACTCGGTGTTCCCAGAAGCCCATTGGCCACGAAGCGAATAAAGCTTCAGTTTCTGGGCTCGTCCTTTGCATAGGCCCCATTTAAGGCTCTGGGCAGTGGGGGGTGGAGGTGGGAGCTAACAGCACGTTCACACGGTCATATGTTTTTGTGAAACTTGTAAGCTATTTTTGTAACCTTTTTCTTAAAAAAGGTTCCCAAGATTATAGATTATATAAGCTTCAGGTCCCCCAAACCTTGGATTATAAAAAAAAAAAACAAAAAACAACCACCACAACAAAACTAGGCATACGCCAGAAAATTTCTTCTACTCCCAGAATCCTGTGGGCACAGGGCTTCATCCAAGATCTTCCAAATGACAGGCATAGTCCCCAAATAAGTTCTGGTGGGGGGCTGTGGTGGGGGACGTTTGGCAGCAGTGTTGGTGGCGGTGGGAACCCAGCTGTCAGTGGCGGCCCAGGTCTGAGGAGGGGTGAAGCTGAGAAGGTGGAGACAGGGTTGTGACTGGCAGGCAGAGAGAGCCAGCTGGGACGTGGGATGCCAGGGTGGTACGTGGGAAGCAAATTCTGGAGAGGAAAAGGGGCACTAAGACTGTCAGTGTGGACTTCAAGATACACGGTCACGCCCAGCTCAGCATGTGGAGTCGGGGAGCAAGGGAGCTTCAAGTTGCCTACAACCCTTCTTCCTTGTTCATGAACGGGTTCACATATGGTGCTGGGTACAAGAGATGGTA
>NW_027529427.1:2140257-2154337 GCF_008692635.1 Crocuta crocuta | reverse complement strand
GGAGGGGGAGGGACTGGGGTCACAGGGTATGTGTGTGGGGGGTGAGGTATCCTATATTTCATATGCTACAGCTACGTGTTTCAGGGGCATCTGCCTAAGTCCAGGAGAGGAAAGGACTGTGGAAATCATCTAGCGAAGATGTTTGTCACCTGGGAAAACAGGCCCATTACAGGCGTAGTGAGAAGCAGTGGGCTGGCCGGGCTCCCACAGCGCAGCCCCTTCCCTGCTCTGTGACTGGGCCACCCCTCCTCCTGCCTCTTATTTTTCTTTCCTGCCCTTTCTGTTATCCTCCTCTTCCTTCCCTTGTACAGACCTGAAGTGCTCCCCTCCCCCCACTTTTAATGCTTTCTGGATTTTGCAGGTTATGGTTATCTCTCAAAAATGTCTAACTAGTGTGTAGTACTGTGTGTGTCCCCCACCCCCCTGCCCTTGAATTTATGGCACCGATTTTCAGTGGAGAAACGGGTCCCTCACTCCTGCTGTGACTTGATCTGGCCTAGGGTTGCCCAAGGGCTGCCCTGTGACACGGCCAAGTGGCTAATTAGCTGTTCTTTCTCCACTCCTCTCAAATGCTGGTCAAGATAGATAATTTCTCTGAGTGTTTAAGGGTTGCCAAATCTGATCTTTGTAAACAAAAACAAGGTAGGTGAGGCTTTTTTCTCTGCAGGTATTTTAGCAAATGAAACAATAAACCCTTTCTTACATCTAAGATTCTAACAGAAGGAAAGATAACAGCATTGCATCCTGTAATTGTCCTCATGAATCTGAATAGGTGTTAATTGCTGGGTTCTCGCTCTACCTGTGATCATACACAGTCCCTCTTTCGTCTTTTTTTTTAAAGTGTAGAATTCACTGAATTTTGGCACATTCTTAATGTTGTCCAAGCATCCCCAGTGTCTAATGCTGGAACACTTCCATTGCCCTAACAAGAAACCCCACCCTCTGAGCACTCACTCCCAATTCACTCCCCCCATCTCATCCCCTGGCAACCACCGATCTACTTTGTCTTTATGAATTTGCTTATTCTGGACATTAAAACATAATGTTTATTTATTTGAGAGAGAGAGAGAAAGAGGGAGAGAGAGAGGGAGCCAGAATCCCAGGCAGGCTTCACTCTATCAGGGCAGAACCGGATGTGAGGCTCAAACGCAAGAAACCTGAAATCATAACCAGAGCTGAGATTAAGAGTCAGACACTGAACTGACTGAGTCACCCAGGCGCCCCCACTTATTCTGGGTATTTTATTAAAAAAATTTTTTTTTAAGTTTATTTATTTGAGAGAGAGAGGCAGAGAGAGAGGGAAAGGGAGAATCCCAAGAAAGCTCTGAGCGGTTAGCACAGAGCCCAGTGTGGGGCTAGAACTCAGAAATGGCCAGATCACGATCCAAGCCGAAATTAAGAGTCAGCTGCTGAAGTGACTGAGCCACCCAGGAGACCCTTTTCTGGGCACTTTATGCCAATGGAATAATAAAAAAGGTGGCCATTTCTTAGCATAATTTTAACATAATGAAAACATGAGCATAATGTTTTCAAGGTGCATCCACATTGTAGCAGGTAGTAGTACTTCATCCTTTTTTTATGGCTGAATAATATTCCATTGTAGGAATAGAACACTTTGTTTATTCATGTCATCAGTTGGTGGACACATAGGTCATTTCTACTTTTTGGCAATTACAATAATGCTATGGACATTTGTGTACAAGTTTTTGTGTGAACGTATGCTTTTGATTTTCTTGAGTATAGAAAACAGGGGTGGAATTCCTAGGTCATACTGTAACTTTAACTTTGAGAAACTGCTGAACTGTTTTCCAGTGGCTACACTGTTTTCCATTCCGTTCAGCAACGCATGGGGGTTTCCATTTCTGCACATTCTCACCAGCACTTGCTTATTCCTGTTTTGTTTTGTTTTTGGATTATAGCCATACTAGTGGGTGTGAAGTGGTATATAATTGTCATTTTCCTAATGACTAATGAGTTGAGCATTTTTCTATGTGCTTATTGGCCAGTTATGTGTCTTCCTTAGGCAAATGTCTATTCATATTCTTTGCCCATTTTTTAAGAGTTATTTGTCTTTTTCTTGTTGAGTTTTAAGAATTCTTTTTTTTAATGTTTTACTTATTTCTGAGAGAGAGAGAAAGACAGAGTGAGCAGGGGAGGGTCAGAGAGAGAGGGAGACACAGAATCTGAAGCAGGCTCTGGCTCTGAGCTGTCAGCACAGAGTCCGACACAGGGATTGAACCCACGAACCATGAGATTGTGACTTGAGCCAAAGTCGGATGCTTAAATGGCTGAGCCACCTAGGCGCCCCTGAGTTTTAAGAATTCTTGACATATTCTGGACACTAGATCCTGACCAGATGGATGATTTACAAATATTTTCATATTCTGTGGGTTATCTTTTCATTTTCTTGGCAGTATCCTTTGAGGTACAAGATTTAAAAATGATCAACTTCTTTCTGTATCAGCCATCTCAGTATTAGTTGAAGATTAGGAAAAACTTTTTAAAAATATTTAAAAATTATATATTTTAGAATAAAAAATACTTTACAAATATAAAACAAGAGGGTAAAACTTGAAGAAATTCGGAGCTTCTGGCAATATGATGATCTGGGTCCCTGTAATCATGTTAGGTTCTTAGTATAAATAATATAATTGCATGGCATCTGGTTCCTAGTTTTGCTTTTGTTGACTACTCTTTCAGAAGAATCAATGAAGAATTAAAGAGTGCAGTCAGATTATCCTTTGGCTAAAGAATGAGGATTTCTAGTAGCACTAATGGCGTGGTATTTTTAGTCAGAGCCCCACTTTATTTATACTCTATAATCGATCTCTCTCACTTTCGTCAGAAGTGTATGTCATAGGAAACTTAAAGGGCACCATTCCAGTTGGCCTCGGCTTGCTGGCTTATAAACAGAAGTTTTGTATTTATGGACAGTGATCTAGAGTGGGGTCCAAGTGCAAGTGTATCTAAGTTTAGAATTGCTGTCACAGCAGAAATCGGAGACCTGAGGAACTATAAGGCATTTACCATGTCTACACGGACACCACTGCTAATCACAGCACTTACAAACATACAGTGATCAGCGCGCTAACCTTCTGGGATTTCATATCCTCCTCAGATCTGTATACTATATACATATATATATATATATGAAGCCTCTATTTTTTTTATACTAAACTGCCTACAAAACTACTATCTCACTGCTTACATTTTATGCAGCAGAATGACCATGTATGCCTTTCTTATGAAAATCCCATAGCAACACGAATACTTGGTACTGAAATTCATCTTTGATTGACAAATGCTTTTTATTTTTATTTTAACATAGCCCATGCTGGGAGTGGGGCATTTAAATAGTCGATGTGGTGACTTCATGTGAGTCAAGAACAAAACCTGGGTCTGGTCATTTCCAGCCTGATTTTCTACCCGCTTTCTGATGAACGACCCTACAGCTAAAATGCAGCTGCATTTCCATCAGAAGCCTCCATTACTAGCAATTTCGGTACATATGGTTTTTAGACAGAATATTTCGTGCAAGGTGTCCAGAATTTAATGAATCTGACTTTATGTTCAAAGCCAGTGCTTGAGTAGAGAGGCACTTGGATTTAAAAACCAGTCCATTTTAAGCCCCAAGGCAATTCTTATCCAGAAATTACTTATCCTTATTTTTAGTGTCTTACACGCCCCCTACTCTTCTCATTTTGAAAACGGGGTAGAAATAAAGCTGCATACAACATCTTTTGGGCTGCACGAGGCACAGATAGGCTTTGAAGGCCCCTAGGGAGCTATTACTGCTTCTCTAAGAGAACTCCAGGTGGGCCCTAAATCTCCTGGCCGTGGACTTGAGCAATTGCTGTAAAAATGTCAACACACACACACACACACACCTCTACCTTAAAAACTCTGTGCTTGGGAAGGACAGCTTCAAGTAGGGCACCTAGTTTTCAGTTAGAACTACAAGTCTGTTTATCCACTGGATTAGGAAAACGTGAGGCAATCGATTGGGAGAACGCTACACTGCTTGAGGTGCTGATGCAAGACAGAAGAGGGAAGACGGAACTCTTAGTCCAACAACCTTATGCAAAAAAACAACCACCTCGTCTATCTCTAACCTTCTGATCAAAAGTGCGAAACAGATGGTGGGGATAAGGATGTTGGTTAGACAGTGAAGATGATGATATAATAATATCATTGTTATAATAGTAACATTAACAGTATGATTGGTAATAATAATAATATTTGAAGAATAACAAGTGACATTAGCAAATGGGGAACACTAAGTGATTAGAATCCGAGAGCATTTGTTCCAAAGAACACAGGATATGTATGACATTTCTAAAAGCTTAAGATACTACGGGGACCTTAAGTGTCACAGAAAGCTACCGGAGGAAATAAACCAGTGATCCTCAAACCTCAGGGTGGTCACTATAGTCTAGAGGGCATGTTAAACACAGGTCATCAGGCCCCGTCTTCAGTAGGTCCAGGGTAGACCTAAGAATGTGCATTTCCAACAAGTTCCTAGGGTGCCAGCCAGGAGACAGTACGGGGTGCTCACGCCTCGGGTCCCAAGACCATACACTGAGTCTACTTGGAAAGGAAGGAGATGAATATTTGTTGAGGGAAGGAAGAGAGCAATTATTTAAAACCACCTTGGGTTAGGCTTGGTCAAATGTTTACACTTTTTTTTTTTAAAGTTTATGTATTTTGAGAGAGTGCACGCATGAGCAGGGGAGGGGCAGAGACAATCCCAAGCAGGCTTCGTGCTATCAGTGCAGAGCCTAATGTTGGGTTCGATCTCAGGAGCTGTGAAGTCACAACCTGAGCTGAAATCAAGAGTTGGACACTTAACCGACTGAGCCTCCCAGGGGCCCCAAATGTTTACACATTTTATTTCATTCAGTCCTCACACCCTAATGAGCTTCTCAAACTTTTCCAGAGTGGAGAAGAATGAATGCATCCGCACAAAGGGTAGGCCTAAGCAGTTCTCTAGAAATAAAACATTTCTTTGATGACTACATTATTTTAAAAATTCATGTAAATGTCACATTCGGTTTCAAAGTATTGTTGGCTATTAGGAATTAAATCCAGGGGCACCTGGGTGGCTCAGTTGGCTGAGCGTCCGGCTTGGGCTCAGGTTATGATCTTGCAGTTCATGGGTTTGAGCCCTGCATCGGGCTCTGTGCTGACAGCTCAGAGCCTGGAGCCTGTCTTCAGATTCTGTGTCTCCCTCTCTCTCTGACCCTCCCCTGTTCATACTGTCTCTCTCTCTCTCTCAAAAATAAATAAAAAACATTAAAAAAATAAATCCAATTTAAATATCAGATAAACTGCTTAATCCTTAACCTCAATTCTTTGGTAATATTGGCCTTTGGGAACATGAGGAAATGGGTGGTTGAAATTTAATAATTAGTCTATGGGGACACAGCTGGTACACATTTAATCCAGAATTTAGCCTGCAGGTGTGTCTGAAGACAATGCACAAAACAATGTCAGGTTTTTCTCTACTACTCCTTTATGGATCTTCAATTGTTCCAGTCATACTGGACCACTTGCTGTTCCTCAGATTTTTCTCTCTCTTTCTGATCTCTGCAGATATGTTCATTATTTTCTGCAGCTGGAAAGCTTCCTCTTTCGTCTTCTCCCTTACTAGAATCTTCCATAACCTTTAAGGTTCAGCTAAAATGCCTTTTTTTTGAAGACCAATCCCATTTTTATTTTTATTTTATTTCTTTTTTGACCAATGCCATTTTTAAAAGGCTGCTGCAATGAACTCATCTGGTGAGTTCTGATGGCTGTCCAGACAGATTTAATGTCAGGGGGTATATAATTATTTTTGTTAAATTAGCTGGTACACATCATCTCATGGGCCCAGATTTACAGATGCCTCTGCAAATAAATGATTCTTTTTTTTAAAAAAATTGGCTAATATTTTTTTAATGGAGCTGTTCTTTTTCTTGAGTTTTGTATTTTTTAATGTTATTTATTTATTTTTGAGAGAAGGTGAGTGAGCAAGTGCACAAGCAAGGGGGGCGGGCAGAGAAAGAGGGAAACATAGAATCTGAGGCAGGCTCTCATTCTTCGCTGAGAGCTCACAGCCCGACACAGGGCTTGAACCCACGAACTAGGAGATCACGACCTGAGCAGAAGTCGGACACTTAACCAACTGAGACACCCAGGTGCCTGCAAATATTTTTTTAGGTTTATTTATTTTGAGAGAGAGAAAGCACATGAGCACTAGCAGGGAAGCGGGGGGTGGAGGGGGAGAGAGAGAGAGAAAGAGAGGAAGACAGTATGCCAAGCAGGCTCTGTACCATCAGGGTGGATCAGACGATCTTGGCTCAGGACATGACTTCACAGTTCTTGAGTTCGAGCCCCGCATGGGGCTCCATGCTGACAGTGCAAAGCTTACTTGGGATTCTCTCTCTGCCCCTCCCCAGTTAGCACATACATGCATTGCACTCTCTCTCTCGCAAAATAAACAAACTTAAAAAAAAAAAAAGAGTAATAGTGGCATTCAAAACTTGAAGTTTTGTACAATGTAAGATACTGGAATGCAGATAAAAAGGAGTTGGAAAAATATATTTAAAAGAAATCTCCAAACAGGAAGATTTAGGTGATGATAAAATCTGTGGCTATGAATCAGAATAAAGACAAAGTCTAAAAATGTAGACTATAACTGGACTTCTAAGACAACCCCCTTATTTTTTAGTAGTAGAAGGTCTGGACCCTGCTTGGTATGGTCAAAAGTCCCATCTGTTTAGTTAATGCTGTTTAATTTCCATCTGGCTTGGCTTTGGTCTCTTCACATTGTAATTTCAGTGCTACCTGAAGAAGGCTTTTTGCACTGAATAACAGATTTAGTTCTGAATGGCCAGACCTGACTTTGATCCAAAGGGAACTGAATGGTACTTTGACTTTAAAGGTTGTTAACCTTAGTGATACTAACCTGAACCTCTGAGGAATGAATCCTTACTCTTTAAGTGCAATTTCTGATCAGTCTAATAGCCGAGGCACGTTATGGCCAAGACTACAGCACTCACACTAAGCAGGTGGCCATCTGCTCCATTTGGCCAGCTCCAGCTTCAGACCCTGAGAGGTATTTCATGTGCTGATTATATATTGGTTTAACCACACAAGCGACAAGGATACCCAAGGCATTATCTTTTCCACTCCCACGCCGTTTGCAATCCCAGGGTGGTAAAGAGGAGGGATTTTAGAGTTGGGGAGAAACAGGTATGAGCTTAGGCAAGTTACTTAACCTTTGAAGGCTTCCTATCTGCACAAGGGCAATGATAACAGCACTGCAAGTATCTCATGAGTAATAGGCAGGTGTAGGTGGGGTATTGTTGAGCACATCAATGTCTGGTACGTACCAAATCCTTAATAAATGCTAGCAATTGTTATTATTGACATGGGGTAGCAATGTTAACATACTCAGGTAACAAAAACTGGGTTCTCTTCTCTCTTGCATCAGCTTTTCCATGGCATTTCATTCCTTCCCTGATCCAACTATGATGCCAATATTGACTCCTGACACTATATTTAGTCCAACTTCTCTCCTGAACTTAAGATTGGGTTTCACAACTCTTTTTTTTTTTTTTTTAAATGTTTTATTTATTTCTAGGAGAGAGAGAGACAGCGTGAGCAGGGGAGGGTCAGAGAGAGAGGGAGTCACAGACTGAAACAGGCTCCAGGCTCTGAGCTGGCAGTCAGCACAGAGCCTGACACGGGGCTCGAACCCACGAACCGCGAGATCATGACCTAAGCGAAAGTCGGACGCTTAACCGACTAAGCCACCCAGGCGCCCCGGGTTTCACAACTCTTAAGACACCTGGAGTTGCCCTTGGAGCCTAAAGCAAATCCAAAACTAAACCACGGCTGGCACTGAACAGTATCAACACTCCTCTTGACCTCTCTGCATTTGTGAGATGCTATCTTTCCAGTCACCCAGGTAGAAGGACTGAATTTTTTTAAAAAAGATTTTATTTATTTATTATTTTCTTTACTTATTATTTAAAACATTTTAAAATGTTTATTTTTGGGAGAGAGAAAGAGAGAGAGAGCAAGTGGGGAAGGGGCAGAGAGAGAGAGGGAGACACAGGGTCTAAAGCAGGCTCCAGGCTCTGAGCTGTCAGCACAGAGCCTGATGCGGGACTCGAACTCACATCACGAATCATGAGATCATGACCTGAGCCAAAGTCAGACGCCTAACCGAGTGAGCCACCCAGGCAACCCAAGATTTTATTTATTTAAGTAATCTCTACGTGCAATCTGGGGCTCAAACTTACAACCCTGAGATCAAGAGTCACATGCTCTACCAACCAAGCCAGCCAGGTACTCTAGATTGCATTTTTTTAAATGTTTATTTATTTTTGAGAGAGAGAGAGAGAGTGGGAGGAGCAGAGAGAGGAGACAGAGGCTCTGAAGCAGGCTCCACACTGACAGTAGGAGCCTGATGTGGGGCTCCAACCCCACGAACTGTGAGATCATGACCTGAGCAGAAGTCAGATTGCTTAACTGACTGAGTCACCCAGGTGTCCCATCTGGACTGATAAACTGCTTCTTTATCCTCCATTTAATCTGTTGCCAAGGCATTCATTCATATATTCACATATTCACCAAATACTTTTTGGGCCTCTTTCATAAACCAGGTACTGTTAAACTCTGGGAATACTGTGGTGAACAAAACTTACATGGTTTCTGGTCTCATGTGCAAATATATAATTACAAATTGGAATATACACTTGAGAGGAAATTTCAGTTAGTATGAGAAAGTGCAACAGGGAACATCATATAAAATAACAGGTAGGAAAGAACTCTCCGAAGAAGTGACAAGTTGAACTGAGACCTGAAAGATGAAAGAAGTCTGTCAGGTGAATGAATGAAGAAAATTCTAGGCAGCTGCATTAGCAGGTACACAGGCTCTGAGGTAGGAGAGGGCTTAATGCCTTAAGGCCATGTGGCTAAAAAGTTGTGAGAGGCGCCTGGGTGGCTCAGTCGGTTGAGTGTCTGACTCTTGGTTTCAGCTCAGGTCAGGGTCAGAGTCTTAGGTTGTGCGCTCTGCGTTGGGTTCCATGCTCAGCGTGGACCCTCTCTGTCTGCCCCCAACCTCTCTCTCTCTCTCTCAAAAAAAAAAAAAAATTATTAAAACGAGTTCTGAGCAGGAAAGGGACAGCAGCAGACCTCCGTGCTTTGGGAGGGATAAGGACAGAATTAGAGACCAGTCAGGAGGCTACTCATGTGGTTCTGGTGACAGTCAGCAGCTGTGGTGATGGAGAAAAGTAGATGCATTTGAGACACAGTGCGGAGCTGGTATTGATAGGACCTGGGGACTGGGATGCGGGGAGAGAGATAAAGGAAGTGGCAAGGCTGGTTCTTGGATTTCTGGCATGAGCAGCTGTGTAGACGAACATGCATACAGAATCTACCTTTCAAAACATTCTGTGTTCCGGGGGCGACTGAGTGGCTTAGTCATTTGAGTGCCTGACTCGATTTAGTCTCAGGTCATGGTTCCCAGGGTCATAGGATGGAGCTCTGCGCTGAGTGTGGAGCCTGCTTAAGATTCTCTCTCTGCCTCTCTCCCCTGCTTGTGCTTTCTCTCTCTCTCAAATAAAAATTAAAGAAGAAAAAAAAAGACTCTGTGCTCCTAAAACATCTCACGTGAGATCCCTATGTTCCCCACTTGGTGCAACCACTTTGCCTCCAAGCCAACAGAACCATCTAGATCATTCTTCTTCCTCATTGGTTTCCCCACTTGTCTGTGTCTACTTCAAATCACCCTACGCTGTGTGCTGTGTTATCTTCCTAACACAGCTCTGGTCGCATTATCTCCCTTTCAAATACCCACTGGTTCCCTATCCTTGGCTTTCCCCTTACCCGCCCCCCTCCCTTGGCTTTCCAGGCTCTGCTGTTCAGTCTTCTTTCCACACCTTCTCTATTTAACTCCTGCCTTAGTCCAAGTGGACTACTTCCTGGTCCTTGACCGTGTCACCACGCATTCCTACCTCAAGCCCTTTGCTCACTCCATTCCTTCTGTCTTACTATCTCAGTCTGCTGGAACCTTATTCAGGCTTCAAAGTTCATTAAAGGTCCAATCTTTCAATCTCATCAACCTTTGTAACTGTCTCATGGCACTTAGAGTTCTGCCTTTTATTGTGGTTATTAGAGTACTTATCTCAGGCCCATTCCCTCCCCACTAGCTACGGGCTGTACCTTTGAGGGCCTGGCACTGTTACTCATCCTGCACCAATGCCCTTGTAGGGTCAGGCATAGGGCTTAACTCACAGTAGGCATATTTTGTTGAGTTTATTTGCAAAAATTCATGGTATTAAGTATCCTAATGAGTGATAAACCCCGGCTGTTGAAGGGGGAATATTTTCTGGTAGTATGTGCCAGCAACATAGCAAAGTTCATCTGCCACCAAATTCCTTGCAATCACCCAAAGGACAAACATAGACACATCTCTTTAATGGCATCTTCTGGCTGTTCAAAATACTCCAGTGCTCTAGTCCTTATGAACTTATCCTTTCCTTAAAGTACTATTAAAAGTTACAGCCTCTAACTAGGGATTTTTCAACCTACTTGCAACCCATTAATAGGTCATGAAATCAATTTAGCGGGTCATAAATAAACACTACTAAAAAACAAAACAGAAAAATGCACTGCATATGTAAGGATAAGTACTGTTTCCTGAAACTCTTGTTTCAAATACATATATAAATGTACATGTGGACTGGGTCAGGATATAAAACATATTTCTCACCATGGGTCTGAGTCACAAAGGTTTGAAAGCTACTGCTTTAATGATCTATGTCCCACCCCAAGATCAGTACACAGAATGTAAGTAGGAAAAGATGTTAAGAAAGAGCAATGACACTATCGAATTAAAAGTTATTCATACTTTAAACTGTGAATGCTTGGGGCACCTGGGTGGCTCAGTCGGTTGAGTGTCTGACTTTGGCTCAGGCCACGATCTTGCAGTTTGTGAGTTCGAGCCCTACATCCGGCTCTGTGCTGACAGCTCAGAGCATGGAGCCTGCTTCGGATTCTGTGTCTCCCTCTCTCTGCCCCTCCCCTGCTCACACTCTGTCTCTGTCTCTCTCTTGAATGGATAAATAAACATTAAAATTTTTTTTTTCTCAAATGTGAATGCTTGATATACCTAACTCTTCCCTTGGGGTATCTGCATTTAAGTGATTTTAACCCAGAGTAATCTTCAGGTAGTAGAAAGAGAGTCAGAAGTCATTTTGGAGTACAGGTCTTCTTGGTACCTCTGACAAGGATTTCCTCCAGTATCCCAGGTCCCCCCCACAGCAGAGTTCCGGAACCAGGAACTCCATTACTGAAAGGCGACTGGTTTCTAGGTTACAATAAACAGACATGATCATAACTTTGTGAGGAAAACGTTTACAACCAGAATGCACTCTTTCTTCCAGGCATGTGACAAGCTTATCAATGTGTTTGCATATATATATATATTTAATCCACACCTAGACAACAGAGCCCTATCTACCCACATGGAAGAGCTATGGCTCACAGGAGGCAACGTGAAGCCCCAAGTCAACATCAACATAAACATGAGAAAGGCTGGAGTTACTGGAGGTGACAGCCCTTGTGAGATAGGAAGGGAGGAGCTGGGAAATGGTAGGCCGGCAGGGGCCTCAGGAGTGTGGCAATGTGTTACACCCAATGTTTATCACTCGATAACGCACCCTAATGAGGAGAGAAGGACACAGAGAAAACAAAGCCCCAGTCAGTTGTACGCCCCAGGACCTACAGAGCAGTAGCCCACCAGGAACATACAGGCAGTATTCGAATATGTCCACAAAAAAGGGGCAAATTCCAAGTCCTAATTCCAGCCCTAGCTCCATTTAACAGGTTGCCCCTAATAATTTGTTGCTACCTGTGTTACGGTCTTAATTATAGTTGAGAAATCAACAGTGAGCTTCCAAACTAATGAATGTAAACACTCTTAATTGCCAATTACAACCCCAACAAATAACTGGGTCAGAAACAAGGCTGAAGGAGTAGAGGTTCAAAGACAGTGTGGTGCGAAGAACCCTAGATTGGAATGTTGATAAATCTGGGTTAGATCTAAGAGACACTGAGGTCCCTTTCACCTCTAAAATTTAACAATTCTACGAGGGAGGGAAAAGGTGACCTTCAGTTGGAAGAAAGGAAGATCACCTTGGTTTTATATGCAAAAGGCAAGTAACAATTACATTAGTCGCCAAGGTTGTTTAAATACGAATTAATGCCTCTCACATTATCTAGATCCAGTTAACACCCTTAGGTGATATTATATGTCAATGTCTCTGACTACTGGATACATTACAAACTTCTTTCTAGCTTTAGGGCACATCTGCCCAACTTTTATCTCAAACTTCTTATGACTCTGATCTCTAATCTGCTCTTGTCCTGGAGCTGTTTGGTTAGATCGCCCCGCCCCCCCCCTGAAGTCCCATAACCTTCATAAAACCTTCCAACTACTCACAGATTTATGCATCAGATCTTGACCTCTGAACTCTTACAGGGCTTTACAGCAGTCTTATTATGTACACCTTATTTTCATTTCATAGGTAAGAAAATGGAAGCCCAGAGAGGTTAAGTGACTTCCCCAGGGTCCCACAGTTTGCAAGCAGCAGCAGAGGTGGGTCTGACTTGCTTGCCTTCCAAGTCCACACTTTTTTAAAGAATCATTTTGCCAGGCTGCTTCCATGTCTTAAAAACCATGGAGGAAAGATGCAGTGAAAAAAAAGCCCATAAACCAGTTATAATATAGCTTGTTGTGACATAAAGTCAGACACATCACATCCTTTGAACCATATGGGTAATAAACGCTTGGGGTAGCATAGTTTTTAAGAGGGTTGTCAGTCCTGTTTCCCAAACCCAGTATTAAAATAATATTCCAGGGTAAATGACAGGTGAGTGGTTAAGGGCGGGGGAATCAATATGGCATAAGAAAATATTAGAAACAAGACAGAAAAGAGAAGTATAATGGAAGCTGGCAATGCAGAAAAAGCCTCCGAATATGGAAGTATAGAATATGGGGCTTACGGGCCCATAAAGCTAATACCTAAGTTAGGGGGCCTTTGCCTACCACAAGAAGCGCGCATGTGTGAGAGTTGATATTAATAACAGACAGCAGTACACATGGACACAGAGTAGAACTCAGAAGAGGGACAAATAAGGATAGGTCGTGGGGACACGGGGTAGATCGTGGCATGATGAGACGGTGGTGGCTCCAAATGAGGGGCCAGAAGGGATCCTTCTGAAAGGGGGTCGAAGTGAAAGGTGAAGAGGTTCAGAGGGCACGACACCCCCAGACTCGAGAGACTTGTCTTCCTTTCGATAGCTGGTTGGCGTGATTTAGGATCCACATCCGCACCCCAGAAAGCCCTCCTGGGTGGCTCCGGAAAGTGGGGGAGGTCACGTCCCTATTCCCCGGGGACTCCGCGAGGGGGCGGAGCGAGGCAGGAGGGTCCTTACCCATAAAGATGGAGATGATGAGCCGCAGCGCCTGTTCCGACGCGCCCAGGGACGTCGCCAACTTGTTAAGGCTCAGCTCCTCGAAACCCCATCGCAGCACCCTCGCAAGCTCCGCCACTGTCCCCACGTCCCCCTCAGCTGCAGACGCCATCTTAGCTCCGGGCGTCCCCCAGGGACCCCCCAGCTCCGCGCGCCCCGAATGTGGGCACAGCGCTGTAGCTTCACCCCCAATTCCGGCCCGGAGCCCGCCCACGGCGTGCGCATTGGCTGCTGGCCCGCCCAGTGGCTCCAGGCCCCTCCGCCTATTGGCCTGTCCGGGCAGGGGGCGGGGCCTAACCCAGCAAGGTAAGCAGAGGGCGGGTCTGAACGTTTGTAAAGCAAAGGTGACTCCCGCCGAGAATGAACGCGGGGCAGGCCGGGGGGCGGGGCTTGGAATCGCGAACTTGAGTTGCGATTGGAAAAGTCTAAAGCTGGAGGCGAGGTGATTGTACAAGTGGGTTCTAACGGCTTGGGGGAGGAGTCGGGGCGGGCGAGTGTCCGGCCGGCTCGTGCGCTGCCTTCCCATTGGCTGAGCTGGGAGCAGGCGAGAGTC
>NW_027529427.1:2127872-2139949 GCF_008692635.1 Crocuta crocuta | reverse complement strand
TACTGGGGCATGTAACGGAGAGGGCGGGAATTCCTGCGGCAGCCTCGCGAGCGCCTCCTACCGGCACCTCCGGGCTGTTCTCAAACCGTTAGGCGCGCCGCCTGCACTCCGCAACGGTGTCGGGAGAGCCCGGCGCCCCGCAACTTGCTCCTTTTATTTCGTGCCTCCCTTTTCACGTCATCTCCTGTATTAACACCTCACGTGCCCCCGAGAGGCGATGAAACTAAGATACGCCGATTTAATCCTTATTCGTTTCATTTAAAATGAACTAGTTCGCCACTATTGAGGTCACGTAGGTTCATGGGAAAAGTTCAAACAGTTTAGAAACAGAAAACAGAAAATGAGTTCTTGCTTCCCACGTTGCTTCCCATACTTACTTCCTACAGTGTAACTAACCACCGTTCGGGTTACACGCACAAAGGTGCATAGAGCATGTAGCACGTGCCTGGGACTGTGCTGGGCTCTGGGGAATGTAACGATGAGCCCAAAGCTAGCGGTGATACATGTGTATCTAACTGCAAGCACTTTTGCTCTGAAGTGCTCTGAAGCAAGGAGCAAGGTTCTTATGAGAGTATGTAACAAAAACACAGAGTTTCTTGTAATAACTGAAATTTGTGGAACATTCCAGTACAATTATTGCTTATATTTCTATAGCACTTTTGGCGGTATAAAGCTCTTATATCCATATTATTTCACTTAATTTGGCTGTGAAACAGGATGTTTTTTATTATGATGTCTTACAGGCATGGAGGCTTGGAGATATTAAGGAACTTAGCAAGTTCCTTTTCCAGCAAATAGCAGAGACAGAATTTAAACTTAAGTCTGTTAAAGTTCACCTCCCTCCCCCCGTTTTAAGGAATAATTAGTAAAAATTGAAATATTCAAAAAATATGTGAAATTATTCAGAATAGCTGAGAATAAGAGAACCTCCCCCCAGATTAACAAACATCTCATTTACAGTTAAAGAGCCTGGTATTATCCCTCCCCATGGCGTCTCTCTCCTTCCCTTCTCAGAGGTCACCATTTTGCTGACTTTCGTATTTATCAATCCCATGCCTATTTTTATTTTATTTTATTTATTTAAAAAATTTTTACACTCATTTTTGAAAGAGAGATGGAGTGCGAGTGGGGGAGGGGCACACACACACACACACACACACACACACACAATCCGAAGCAGGCTCCAGGCTCTGAACAGTCAGCACAGAACCCCACACGGGTTCGAACCCACCAGCGGTGAGATCATGACCTGAGTTGAAGTCGGACGTTCACCCGTTCAACCGACTGAGCCACCCAGGTGCCCTGTGTGCCTATTTTTGTATGTTACATACTGTGTACATCTAGAAAGAACATTTAGTTTGCATACTTTTGAACTTTATATTAATGGTATTACAGTGAATGGATCATTTTGAAGATTGTTTTTATTCTTAACATCTTTTTTTGAGATGTATTCATATTTTTACATGTAGCACTAAACCATTCATTTTATGGTGATGTAACATTCCATTGTATGATTCTACTACCATTAATTTGTCATGGTCATGTTGAAGAACACTTGCATCATTTCCTATTTATTTATGTCTCATTTTATGACAAGCATTGCTACAGTGGGCATTCTCCTTTAGGCAACAGTGCAAGTTCCTCTAGGGCCGTGACGTGACTCCAAACTTTTTTTGTTTTTGTTTTTTAAATTAACTGAGATCTCCCGTAAGAGATCTCAGTAATAAAATCTTTAAAAAAGTTGTTGATTAGGATCCACTAACTTGATATCAATAGCTACCAGTAGTTCATGATCCTCAGTTTAGAAAAGATTTCTCTAGTGTTTGTAACCAGAAGGGAAATTATGGATTATGCACACCTTTAACTTTATTAGAGTTTGCTGAATGGAAGTGTTTGGCTAGATGTTATTTGAGATCCTTGGGGCGCCTGGGTGGCTCAGTCAGTTAAGTGTCGGTCTCTTGATTTCGGCTCAGGCTGTGATTTCATGGTTTGTGGGATCGAGCCCCTAGGGAGGGCTCAGCGCAGAGCAGGAGTGAGAGCCTTCTTGGGACTCTCTCTCCCTCTATCTCTGCCCCTTCCTGATCTTTCTCTCTCAAAACAAATAAATAAACTAAAAAAAAAACTTTAACATGTCTGATTTGTTGAGTAAGCAAAATATATTTGTTAAAGCTGTCTTGTTTCAAAATGTAGAAAATTGGTTTTTCTTTGTGTTATACAATTAGGTAGCACGTTTGCCCCTTCTTGAGCTTCTGGTGTTTCAAGAGAAGGGTAGGCATGAGACCAAGGCTGTTTCTATGTTGACACAACAAGTGCCTATTTTCTTTTCTCTTCAAGGGTTTGGTCAGCCACATTCTCTTCATTCTTCTTACCGTTCCAGAGTCCCTGCCCTCAAGAAAGCTCTGTGTTATTTTCACTTAACATGTGTCTGGTGGGAAGAGAGACGTGAAGAGATAATTATACAGTGAAGTGGAAGTAAGTGTTCATACGGAAATAAACAAAACATGTTAGTGAAATCGCTCTTCCCTTATTGCTGCTTTTCCCCGTCCCTCTTTCTATAACAATCTCAGTATCTATTTCTATTTCTTCTCCCCTTCCTTCCTCCTTTCCTTCTTTCCCATCTTCCTACCGGCTCTTGGATCTCTGTTATCATCAGCAGAGCTTCCTGTCTTAGAACACCTTGGCTTTCTCTGAAGTTACCACCCTCTTTTTCCTTTCCTTCCCTACCATAATTTTGTGAGTACAGCCTCACTTTCTCACGATGGTAGAGATGGTTGGTGCTCACTCAATTTCCACACATGTGCCTACGACTTCTCAACTCCCTTGGAGTCAGGTTGGGACCATGTGACTAGATATGACCGTTGGGCTACAAGCAGAAATGAAGTGTCATTTCCTGGCCAAAGTGGTAGAGAGCCGGAGTGACTCCCAAATGTCTCTCTTCCCTTGCTGTAGTAAGCTTGTGGAGGCTGTATGTTCCGTATGGCATAGCTCATATGGTAGAGGAAGGACCTCTAGACTTGGCTTGAGCAGGAAATAAACCTTTGTGGTTTTAAACCACAAGATTTAAAGTTACTGCTTCAACTTATCTCGACTAATACACTAACCCCTGTCTTTGTCCCCACTAGAATTTGGTATCCATTTTCACGATTTGTTTAGTTACATTTACTTTCCCTTCTCTGTCTCATATTTTTAATTTCCAAGAAGTCTTACTTTATGCTGGAAATACATTTTTCCTCCATATAATTCTTTTTTTTTCTTTTTTTAAAAAGATTTTATCTTTAAGTAATCTCTACACCTAACACGGGGCTGGAACTTACAACTCCGAGATCAAGAGCTGCACCTCCACTGATTGAGCCAGCCAGGCACATTCTTGTTTTATGGACGCAGTCTGCTATCTTAGCCTGGAGAACATTAATTAGGGGTTTGTGGGGGGAAGGTTTCTTTTCTTATTTATTTGTACTTGTCATTGTCTTTTTGTTCTCTGCATTTCCCCTTTTTCCTCTGGAGTTCTGTTTCTTTGTTTCTTTGGTCTGTTTTAAGAATGACAGACAGTGTGTCCTTTCATATACGAATAAGAAATTACAAAGTTGATTGGATCTAGGGATGATTGCATAGATATTGGGTAGCGCTTGCTGACTGGTGAGTTTCACTGAAAGTGATTGGTCTGGGAGCTCTCTTTTCTGTTGAGAAACTCCCAGATGTCCGTATGTGGAGGGTTTATTCTTTAAGAATTCTTCAGTTTCTTTTTTTAAAAATGTTTGCATGTATTTATTTTTGAGAGACAGCACAAGCAGAGGAGCAGCGGAGAGAGAAGGAGACACAGAATCCGAAGCAGGTTCCAGGCTCTGAGCTGTCAGCACAGAGCCTGACGTGGAGCTTGAACCCACAAACTGTGAGATAGTGACTTGAGCCAAAGTCAGACCCTTAACCGACTGAGCCCCCCAGGCACCCCTAGAATTCTTTCGTTTCTTCAGAGAGGGAACTGTCTGTCTCCTCCAGAAGTTTTTAGCTCCAGATCTCTCCCTTGTTCTTTGCTATGCCTACTGTTCCAGAGTCTGGAGTTTCTCACATCCATTTTCTCATAATATAGCATCAATTACCTGCCTGGTGCTGGTGGGGCTGGATATTTAACTAGTTGTAATTGGGGGTGGGAAGGCTTGAGTCTAGGCTTTCAGAGCTCCATTTTGGCCCCCTGCCAATGACCCCCCTCCCCACTGCTGTATCATCTACCCCCACCCCATTTCCTTTCCATTGTCCAAAAATGTGTTTAAATGTTTCGTCTGCTGACATCTCTTCTTCTATTTGCAACTAGGGTGCAGGGGTGCCAGAGCACATGGTTCTGGGGGTCCCAAACAGACTAGGTTTGGTCACTCGGCGCTGACCAAACCCAAGGCACGAAGTGTGGTAGTGAAATAAAAAAGGAATTTATTTCAGTGAAGCCAACACTAGGGAGACACAGGCTAAAGTCTGTCTCCCCAAAGTGCTGTAAATACTTCTAGGTTTATATAAGGCAAATGTGGGACAAAGGTCGTAGTAAAAGGTCAATCTTTATCTTCGGGCGGGGTCTTGTTGGCTCAGGGTGGTCCTTGAAGAGATAGTTTTGTTTCCCATCAAGTGGCGTTTTGTTCGCAGTGTCTTTTGCCTGAGTTAAGAGATAAGCTTGAAAGAACTCAATCAGTTGGAAAGTTTGAGATCAAAATGAAAGTAGTTGAAGTTCTCTTTCTCCTTCACTTTGTCCTTCTAGATTTCTATCATCCCCATTCTACCCTTCATGCTTAATTTAGTGGGATCTTAGGTAAGTCAGTCTCCCTCTTTTTTAAAAAAAAGTTTATTTATTTTTTTATTTATTTCTCCCTCTTTAAAAAAATATTTGTTTATTTAGAAAAAGAGAGAGAGAGAGAGAGAGAGAGAAAATCTCAAGCAGGCTCTCTGCTGTCAGTGCAGAGCCTGAGATGGGGCTCAGCCCTACGAACCATGAGATGATGACCTGAGCCAAAATCAGGAATTTAACTGACTGAGCCACCCTGGAGACCCAGCAGTCTCCCTCTTTGATTTAAAAAAATATTTTTCTAGGGACGCCTGGGTGGCTCCATCGGTTAAGCATCTGACTCGCAATTTGAGCTCAGGTCATGATCTCAAGGTTCTTGAGTTTAAGCCCTGGGTCAGGTGCTGTGCTGATAGTGGAGAATCTACTTGAGATAACTTTCTCCTCCTTTTTCTCTGCCCCTCCCCTACATGCTCTCTCTCTCAAAAACAAATAAGCTTAAAAGGATTCTTCTAAAAAAATTAAAAATATTTATATACATGGTTTTCTTTATTTATTTATTAAAAATTTGTTTAATGTTTACTATTTAAAAATTTTTTTATATGTTTTATTTATTTCTGAGAGAGAGAGAGAGACAGCGTGAGCAGAGGAGGGTCAGAGAGAGAGGGAGACACAGAATCTGAAACAGGCTCCAGGCTCTGAGCTGGCTGTTAGCACAGAGCCTGACGGGGGGCTCAAATCCACAAACCTTGAGATCATGACCTGAGCTGAAGTTGAAAGCTTAACCAACTGAGCCACCCAGGTGCCCCAATGTTTACTTATTTTTGAGAGTCAGAAAAAGACAGAGTGTGAGCAGGGGAAGGTCAGGGAGAGAGGAAGACACAGAATCTCAAGCAGGCTCCAAGCTCTGAGCTGTCAGCACAGAGCCTGATGCGGGGCCGAATCCACAAACCTGAGATCATGACCTGAGCCGCAGTCGGACGCTCAACCGACCAAGCCACCCAGGTGCCCCCTAAATGGTTTACTTTAAAAAACACTTTTGAATTCTTTTTAAATATTTTTATTTATTTCTAGGAGAGAGAGAGAGAGAGACAGGGTGAGCAGGGGAGGGTCAGAGAGAGAGGGAGTCACAGACTCTGAAACAGGCTCCAGGCTCTGAGCTGGCAGTCAGCACAGAGCCCGAAGCGGGGCTCGATCCCATGAACCGCGAGATCATGACCTAAGCGAAAGTTGGACGCTTAACCGACTAAGCCACCCAGGCGCCCCACTTTTGAATTTTTTTTTTATGTCTTTATTTTATTTTGATAGAGACAGAGAGTGAGCGGGAGAGGGCCAGAGAGAGAGGGAGACACAGAATCTGAAGCAGGCTCTGGGCTCTGAGCTGTCAGCACAGAGCCTGATGTGGGGCTCGAACCCATAGACTGTGAGATCATGACCTGAGCTGAAGTCAGACGCTGAACCGACTGAGCCACCCAGGTGCCCCTATAAAACACTTTTGGATAATCAATTTTTGTAATAGTTTTATATGTTTAAAGAACATGCTTGGGCTTCTGTACTAGTCTGGGTTCTATAGAGAAATAAAACCAGTAGGATCGATCGATCGGTCTATCTTATCTATCTATCTATCTATCTATCTATCTATCTATCTATCTATCTATCGATATCCATCTATGGAATTGGCTCATGTGAATATGGAGGCTGGGAAGTCCCAAGATCTGTAGTCAGCAAACTGTAGACCCAGGAAGGCCTGAGAACCAGGAGAGACGATGGTATAAGCTATAGTTTGGGTCTAGGTCTGAAGGCAAGGGAAGACTGATGTTCTAGCTTGAAGATAGGCAGAGAACAAATTTTCCCTTACTCAGCCTTTTGTTCTATTCAGGCTTTCAAAGGAGTGGATGAGGCCCATCCCCTTTGGGGAGGGCAATCTGCTTTACTCAGTCTACCAACTGAATAGTTAATCTCATCCAGAAACACTCTTAGGGACCCAGAATAATGTTTAACCAAATATCTGGACACCTCAAAGCCAAGTCAAGTTGACAGAAAATTAACCATCATGAGGTGCCTAGTGGCTCCGTCAGTTAAGCCACTAACTTTTGGTTTCAGCCCAGGTTATGATCTCACAGTTCATGAGTTCGAGCCCCACATCAGGCTCTGTGCTGATAGGGAGGAGCCTGTTTAGGATTTTTTTGTCTCCTCCCTCCTCTGCCCCTCTCCTGCTCATTCTCTATCTTTCTCAAAAATAAATAAACTTAAAACAAAATTAACCATCGCAAGTCCATCCCTCATCAACTTGGCATTCACATTGATCTCCTTAAACCATACTTATTCTCCACATAAAGACAACAGCAAGGTCATATTTCCATCTAAGACAGTACAAGGATCCTGTGTACAACTGAAAACATACCAATCTCTTCACTAGAAGATGAGGTAAAGTCATTGAGAGATGTTTACTCTTCTTGATATCTCATAACGTAAATACTATGATGTAAAATTTAAAAAACCCTTAAGTACTATGATATAAGAGAGAAGAAAACAAAGATATATGTATATATAACAAAATAAGGAGGAATACTCATGACAATTACAGTCTTCATCTCTGTAACTGGTCACATGGTCATAACTGGTATTTGCAACTACCTTCTTCCTTTATCCTGTATTCTCTTTGCCTTTAGCAAGCACCTCAGTTGGCTGTGGGTTCATTATCTGGTGGAATGACTCAAACCTTCATTCCTGAGGGATTTGGGCCATGAGTGTAGAGTAAGACAAAAGGGCCCACAGAGATCACCAAGCTGAATGCAAATAGGCTCATTAAGGGACCCTTAGAATAGGACCCTCAGAATAACAGCACGCCCTAACTAACCAATGAACTACTTAAAACCAGGAGCAGTTACCAAAAAAAGGGAATATCCCATAGTTCCCATACTTTTTCACTCTGTCCTATACCTGTGGTTCCCTACCACAACCTTGTCTCTTCTCTGCTGTCCTGCCCGCCACTCCCTTGTGGGTGTATTCAATAAACTTCTATCCCTTTTGTTATGCCTCGGGTGAATTCTTTCACCACATATGCTGCCAGCCCCCACCCGATGAGAGTGCCCCATATATGGTGGCCCCCATCTGATCAGATACCCCACAGTTAGTAATCTTGCCTGGATTTGGTTGTCTTTTCCATTGACCTTAATCACAGGGCACGGTAATACCAAGAGAAGCCCTGAGGGCTCTCCTGTATTCCAGACATACTCTTCCTTGTCTCCATTGTGGAGTATCACTCCAGTTTCCCCTTGATGGTCAAGACCAGTCAGCCCAGCTAACTCAATAAATTCCTTCTTTTTGATTTGGAGGCATTAGGAGTCCCAAGTGACTGGGTAGCTGTCTTAACTCTAGTTCAGTGGGATCATTGTGTCTCCCGGTTGGAAGCAGGCCTCCCTCTGGAACTAAGACCTCCAGGCCAGCAGGGTAAAAGGATACAGGAATAGGAAGCAAAAATTCTGCTGGTGAGTTAGTAGTGGGTGATGCAACTCCCTTTTCCTCTCCCTTGATTCTTGGACCTGTGAATCTTGGCATGGGAGAAATAGCACTGTATATCAGAAACTGATTCAAAGCATGTACAACTTTTTGCCCCAACCCTGCAAGGTATTGTCACCTAGCTGATGCTGTAATGAAGTCTTTAAAAAAATCTTTTTTAATGTTTATTGTTTTTGAGAGAGAAAGAGACAGAGAGCAAGCAGGGGAGGGGCAGAGAGAGAGGGAGACACAGAATTGGAAGCAGGCTCCAGACTCTAAGCTGTCACACAGAGCCCAATGCAAGGCTCAAACTCACAGACTGCAAGATCATGACCTGAGCTGAAGTCAGCTGCTTAACCACCTGAACCACCTAGGTGCCCCTATAATGAAGTCTTTGAAAGGCCATTCCATCATTCTACCAAGCTGCTACTTTGGGATGGTAGAGAACATGATAAGACCAGTGAATTCCATGAGCATGGGCCCACTGTTATACTTCTTTAGCTACGAAGTGAGTTCCTTGATAAAAAGCAATGCTATTCATTCACGATGATGAATAAGGCATTCTGTAAGTTCATGGATGGTAGGTAGTTTTTGGCAGAAGCATTGTGTGTAGGGAAGGCAAATCCATATTCAGGGTTTCTCTTTGTAGTAAGAAAAAAATGCTAGCCCTTCCATGATGGAAGCGATAGAATGTAACCACTAGTCATCACCCCTGGAAAGGTTGATCACCCCTGGGAAGGTGCCATGTTGGAGACTTAGAGTTGGTTTCTGCTGTTGGCAGTTTGGCCATTCAGCAGTGGATACAGCCAGGTCAGCCCTGGGGAGTCAAAGCCCATGTTGCTTGCGTTCATGCATAACCTCCACCTTTGCCACCATGATTGTTTTATTCATAGGCCCATTGAGTGATGATGGGTGCCTGGGGAAAGAGGCTGACTGCTATCCACAGAATGGGTTATTCTTTACTTTTGATACTTAAAATCAGCCTTTACTG
The DNA here is from genome assembly GCF_008692635.1 of Crocuta crocuta. Lineage (NCBI taxonomy): Eukaryota > Metazoa > Chordata > Mammalia > Carnivora > Hyaenidae > Crocuta > Crocuta crocuta. Next base: position 2,130,695 of record NW_027529427.1, on the reverse strand, counting down.
AGGTTACCCTTTGGTGAGCATTCACATGCAACACAAATATCTTCATGGTTTTTGGCTATTCAGAGAGGTCTATTCACATACCTCTTCCCCATATGTCTTTGTCACCAATTTTCCAATGTGTTCCTTATATGCATCACTAAACCAGTGACCACAGCCCATGAATTGGTATATATTGCACATCTAGCTATTTCTCCTTCCAAGCTTAGTAAACCACCAGGTGCATGGCTCTATGTTTTGCCATCTGGATGGATTTCCCTTCACCATCATTCTTCAGGTATGTCCCAGAAAGGGGCTTATAGGGCAGTAGCTATTCACATTTGAATATAGTGTCCACATATTGTGTAGGACCATCTGTAAACCAGACCCAGGTCTTCTCTTTCTCTTTTAATTGATTGTAGAGAATTCCCCCATGAGGCCATAGGTACAGGCTAGGAGACAGAAGGCATGTAGCAAGAATGAGACCATGAGCATTTGGGCCACTTCATGTAACTTACTAATGTCTTCAGGGCCTACGAGGGCCCAGTCATGCATATACGACTTCCATTTGATGATGGAGTACTGCGGTGCATGCCCAACTTTATGATTTGGTGGGCACGTGACACCTAGTTCAAGATGGGCAGCTTAGATGGTATGGTAACTTGGTGGCACACGTTAAGTGTTTAGTCTCTGCTGAAGCCCAGTAGCAGGCCAAGAGCTGTTTCTCAAAAGAAAGTGGTTATCCGCAGAGGGTGTCAGGGTTTTGCTCCAAAATTCTAAAGGCCTATGCTATCATCCTCCTATGGGCATCTGCTAAAGGCTTCAAACAGCGTCATTAAAGCAATGCTGACACTTTAAACATCATTGGATCTGTTGGATCATCTGCCCGAAGAAGAGCAGCTCACCCAGCGATCTAGACGAGTTGCGGAGTCCTCTGTTACCGTGGTTCCTACTCAAAGCTAGCAGCTTTTGGAACCACTCAGTGCATGAACTAGAGTAACAAACCCAAATGAGGAATATGTTGTCTCCAAAATCCAAAGGGGACCACTAGGCATTCTGCCTCTTTTTTGATTGTAGGAGAAGCCAGACATAACTTATCCTTTACCTTTGAAGGGCTGTCTCCAAATGTCCCACATCATTGGACCCCTGGAAATTATGCTGAAGTAAAAGTCTCCCAAATTTTTGTTGGATTTATTTCTTGCTCTTTGACATACAAATGTCTTATCAGTAAGTCTAGAGTAGTGACTGCTTCTTGCTCCTTAAGCCTAATCAGCATAATGCTGTCAACGTAATGGACAAGTGTAATATGCTGTGGAAGGGAAAGGCAATTAAGATCCCTGAGAACTAAATTATGACATAAAGCTAGAGACTTGATATGCCTCTGAGAGGTAAGACAGTGAAGGTTGTATTGTTGGCCTTGCCAGATAAAAGCAAACTGCTTCTGGTTGTCTTTCCTAACTGATATTAAAATAAAGAAGTGGGGACACCTGGGTGGCTCAGTTGGTTAAACATCCAACTTCGGCTCAGGTAAGGACCTCACGGTTTGTGAGTTCCAGCCCCACATCGGGCTCTGTGCTGACAGCTCAGAGCCTGGAGCCTGCTTTGCATTCTGTGTATCCCTTTCTCTGCCCCTTCCCCACTCATGCTCTGTCTCTCTCTCAAAAATAAACATTTTAAAAAAATAAAATAAAGAAGTGTGTGCTAGGTTAATAGCTGCATACCGGGTACCATGATGTGAGATAATAGGAAAGATGTATATTGGCCTCCACAGTTCCTGGCACAGATCTCCTAAAACCCTTGTAATTTCCTGAGTGAGAAGAATACTGGGAGCATCTCTTATTTTAAAATGGATCTTTGACCTCTTTTCCTGACATAGGAACTTGTAACTTCCTGGGTGACAGGAATATCTTTTGTTCTGATGAGGCAACTCTGGATGGGCTCTGGGATGAAGGCCAGTCACAGGAAAGACCAAGTCAGGATTAGAAGCTTGGAATTTTCAGCCCCACCTTCCCATCTCTTGAGAAGGGAGAAGAGCTGGAAATAGAGTTAATAATCAATCACGCCTACATGATGAAGCCTCCAAAAAATCCTGGTAGTATGGGATTCTAAGAGCTTCCAGAACATGTGGAGGTTCTGGGAGAGGGGTGCACCCCTTCCCACATGCATCTCTTCCATCTGGCTGTGTCTGATTGTTCCCTTTTATAATAAACCATTGACCCAGTAAGAAAAAAAAAGCTCTTGAACAATTAAATTTGATGAGCTTCTGGATTGGTGAACGTATTTGCATCTGGGGAGGGTGGTGCACTTCGATTTCCTGGGGACAGAGGCTCCTGCACTCAGGACTTTTCCAGATCTCATTCTTTCTTTATTTTTTTTAAGTTTATTTATTTATTTGGAGGAGAGAGAGAGAGTGAGAAAGGCAGAGAGAGAGGGAAAGAGAGGATCCCAAGAAGGCTCTACTCTTGTCAGCGCAGAGCCCAATTCGGGGTTTGATCCTATGAACTAGGAGATCATGACCTGAGCTGAAATCAAGAATGGGACACTCAACCAACTGAGCCACCCAGGCACCCCCGGACCTCATTCTAGGTACCTTTTCATTTGGCTGTTCATCTGTATTCTTCATAATATCCTTCATAATAAATTGGTGTTAGAAAGAAAACCATAGGCCCAACATGACATCACTTAGGTTAAGGCTCCAAGTCAGTAAAAACCAACACTTAATACCTAACCTAACTGCAGTTTCCACCCCTACCCCCCAGCCCCCCATCATAATGTAATCTTTAGCCAGTCAACATGGAATTTCTTGGTCAAAATTAGGAAATTTATTGATAAACCACTTCCTTTCCC
>NW_027529427.1:2060372-2125372 GCF_008692635.1 Crocuta crocuta | reverse complement strand
CTTGGAGGTCAGGGGTTTCCATAAGGCTAGCAGGTCCTATTAACAAGGGCAAGGTAAGCTAAAGCTCACTGGGAAGATTGCAATTGGGTTTCTTTGACAGTGAGGCATTTAGGTGCAGGCTGACTTAGGTTTAGTTTTGTGACCTGGGCCTGACCACTGGGGCAACTCCCATTTTGTGGGTCCCAATTACATGAATTAACTTTTCCACTTCCCTCACTTTACATTACTGTGCAGATTTAGGCTTTACTAGTCTTCCGGGTAATAGCAGGAGGTTCCTTCCAGGACATGTTACAGTTCCTAGAGTAGATGGTGAAGAAGTTGCCGGGTGATAACAGACAAGAGTGTTTATGAACATGGGGCTGGAGATCCAGTATAAGTGGGTGGAGGGGAAGAGCCAGAGAAATGTTATGGGGACCCCATTTATATCCATGACTTGGGTGTTATATTTGGAGGTAGTGGCAGAAACTACCAGATGCTCCCCGAATCCCAATCTCTTCATTCTTCTGGGCACACAACCCGCAGTTACATGTAACCTCATGGTTGAGTTCTAGCCAATGGAATATGAATAGAAGTTATGTGTACCACACCCAAGCCCCACCCATAGAAATCTCCCACTATGTGATGCCCCCTATTCTTTCTTGCAATGGCCCTGGAAAGAATGTACTGAAGATGGCAAGGCCTTTGCTGTCTTGCTGGCCTAGGACCATTTTGGACTGTTTATGTGAGTAGACAGGAAATTTCCATTATGTTTGGGCAAAAAAGGTTTTTTTAGATTTTTGTTACTGCATTTGCCTACCTAATTAATACAGGAGCTAATCTTTTTATATGTCCTGTTATATATATATATATATATATACACATATACACATATATACACATATATACACATATACACATATATACACATATATATACACATACCTGTATATGCCTGAAACATGGGTGTTTGGAATGAAAATGGAAGGTCAGAGATCATTGCAAATTTTGAGAATACTCGTTAGCTATAAAGGAGCTGAAGTTGAAGAGATGCCCTGGGCTGTTGCAGGGAGCTCGGCAACATTTTCAAAAGGAGAGAAATTATGAATGCAGTTTATAACGCTTCCTAGGAATGGTAGCAGGAAATGGGGCTTCCTCTAAAGTGATCATAGGGGAACCTGGGTGGCTCAGTTGGTTAAACGCCAACTCTTGACTTCAGCTCAGATCATGATCTCATGGTTTGTGAGTTCAAGCCCTGCATTGAGCTTTGTGCAGAGCCTGCTTGGGATTTGCTCTCTCTCTGCCCCAACCCCACATGCGTGCATGTGCACACATACACTCTCTGTCTCAAAAATAAATAAATAAACTTACAAAAATAAAGTGATCATAAAGTGTTCTAACTCAGACCATGCATTTCAAAAAAGAACAAAGGTCCTCCTAGAAAAAGGCTTGCAATGAGTGTTAGACAGAGCAAAGTGGGGCTTGTGAAATCCAGACCAGAGTCCCACATCTGAGTGTTTTACCAGGAGGACAGGCTGCATATTGGGTTGCTGGCTGGTGGAGAAGGCTGCTCAGCTTCCTGGGAAAATAATGAGGTCGTGGGCAATCTCTGAAGATGAGTGGCCCTGACTCAGCGATGTTGGAACTCAGGAGTTATTTTCTTCCCTCACTCAAATCTGGGATAGAAATCCTTTCTGTGTATTCTCGTAACATTCCATTTCTACTGCTGTTCCAGCGACCTATTGTAGAATAATGAAGTCACTCCAAAACTCAATGACTTAAAACAAAAACACTCTTTTTTCCTTTATTATGTCTCATAGTTCTGGATGTTCACTGGGGTCAGCTAAGCAGTGTACCACGGTGTCTCACATGGTTACACTCAGATGGCGCTGGAGTCATCTTGAAACTTTGCCACTTACATGCCTGGTGTTGAGGTGATGCTGATTGACAGTTGCAACCTCAGCAGGCTCAAGCAGAACATGTACGCATGGGCTCTATGTGGCCTGGGCTTCCCTACCTCCTGGTCTCTGGGTTCCAAGCGTGAGTGTGCCATGGGGATGAGATGGGAGCAAGATGGACTTTTCTAACTCAGGCAGCCTATGGAATGGGAGGATATATTTGCAAACAACATGTCTGATAAAGGGTTAGTATCCAAAATCTATAAAGAACTTGTCAAACTCAACACCCAAAAAAGAAACAACCCAGTTAACAAATGCGCAGAAGACATGAATAGACACTTTTCCAGAGAAGACATCCTGATGACTAACAGACACATGAAAAGATGCTCAACATCACTCATCAACAGGAAAATGCAAATAAAAATCATGATGAGATACCACCTTATGCCAGTCAGAATGACTAACAACACAAGAAACAACAGGTTTTGGTGAGGATATAGAGAAAGGGGAACTCTCTTGCACTGTTGGTGGGAATGCAAACGGGTGTGGCCACTCTGGAGAACAGTATAGAGGTTTTTCAGAAAACTAAAATAGAACTACCCTGTGACCCAGCAATTGCACTATTAGGTATTTACCCAGAGGATACAAAAATACAGATTTGAAGAGGTACACGTACCCCACTGTTTATAGCAGCATTATCAACACTAGCCAAACTATGGAGAGAACACAAATGTCCATCAACTGATGAATAGATAAAAAATGGATAAAATGGATATATATACTCAGTATATACTCAGGAATATTACTCAGTCATCAAAAAGAATGAAATCTTGCCATTTGCAAAGACGTGAATAAAGCTAGAATGTATTATGCTAAGTGAAATATGTAAATCAGAGAAAGATAAATGCTATATGATTTCACTCAGATGTGGAATTTAAGAAACATGAACATATGGGAAGGGGAGGAAAAAAGAGAAGAGAGGGAAACAAACCACAAGAGCCTCTTAATGATAGAGAACAAACTGAGGGTTGATGGAAGAAGGTAGAGGGAGAAGGGCTAAATGGATGACGGGTATTAGGGAGGGCACTTGTTGTGATGAGCACTGAGTGTTCTATGTTAGTGACGTATCACTCCTGACACTAATATTGTACTGTATGTTAACTAAAATAAAAAAAAGAAAAAAAGAGGAAAAAAAGAGAAAATGTATTAGTGTTCAATAATGACATGTAAATTTCAGAGTTTTTTTCTCTTTAGATACAAAAGAGAATAAAGTTCAATTATGTTTTAAGGAGTTGTTGGTTTTTCATTGGTTTAAGTAATCTAAAGGAAAAGAAATACTTTGGAATTGAAAAACAAAAAAGAAGTCATGCAAGATCATTTCTACTGTCCTCTCTGTATTGTTTGAGTAAGTCACAAGCCCTCAGCCACATTTAGGAGGACACATAGGAATGTCAAAGAATTTGGGGGCACATTTAAAAACCACTGCAATTGCTATCATAGGCCTTTCGCACACTTTTCTTGTCTTCCTCCACTACTAGAAAGTAAGTTTCTTGAGGGCACTGGGGATTCTTATTAGTGTTGGTGATTCCCCAATACAGAGCAAGCATTCAATGACTGTTTTCTAGAATCATGAATGGATTAACATAGCAATATTGGAGGTTTCAATAAGCTATCATTAGAGAAAAGATGTACTGTTTGTGAGAAGTAAGATATTTGTTTGTTTTTGGAGCAGTAACATATTTGGAGGAACTACCTTCTGTAATTGAATTCTTTAATTTAAAAAATATTTTTTTTTAATGTTTTATTTATTTCCAGGAGAGAGAGAGAGACAGCGTGAGCAGGGGAGGGTCAGAGAGAGAGGGAGACACAGACTCTGAAACAGGCTCCAGGCTCCGAGCCAGCAGTCAGCACAGAGCCCGACGCGGGGCTCGAACCCACAAACCGCGAGATCATGACCTAAGCGAAAGTCGGACGCTTAACCGACTAAGCCACCCAGGCGCCCCAAAAAATAATTTTTTAAGAGAGAGAGAGTGTGAACGGGGGAATGGGGCAGAGGTGGAGAGAGAGAGAATCTTAAGCAGGCTCCATCCTCAGTATAGAGCCCAACTCAGGGCTTGATCCAACAGCCCTGGGATCATGACCTGAGCTGATATCAAAAGTCAGACACTCAACTGACTGAGCCACCTAGTGCCCCAACTTCTTTTTTTTATTTGTTTGCTTAAAAATTTTTCTTAAACATTTATTCATCTTTGAGAGACAGAGACAGAGCATGAGCGGGGGAGGAGCAGAGAGAGAGAGAGAGAGAGAGAGGGAGACACAGAATCTGAAGCAGGCTCCAGGGTCTGAGCTGTCAGCACAGAGCCTGATGTGGGGCTCAAACCCACAAACCGTGAGATCATGACTATGAGTCTGACGCTTAACCATCTAAGCCACCCAGGCACCCCATGCCCCAACTTCTGTAATTGAATTCTTTGTCTTCCCTGTGAAGACACAGGGAGGCCATTAATGTTTTTAAAAAATGCAATTTTTAAAATTTTAATTAAATTTTAATTAAATTTTATTTTAATTTAATTAAATTTTAATTACATTTTAATTGCAATTGTCATTAAGGAAGAAAACTTTTTTCGTTTGTGTAGGACACATTTAGGGATGTTGAGAAAGAGGAATGGGGGAAGTTTGAAGGCATCTTTCCACATGAGATGTCATGAGGCTCTGGAACAGAGGAGTGGATTTAAAAGAAATGAAAAGGTAGAAACAAGCCTCAGCAAAGACTGGGGGCAGTGGACAGGAAGAATGAAAGATAGTTAAACCTTTGAAACTGGATGGCCAGGCAAATGGTAGAGTCATTAACAGACAAAGGGAAGGCAGAGTAGGACCACAGTGAAATGTTAGACGTTCACGTACCATTTGAAATCTCAAATCATTTATGGAGACTTTCTGATTCCTTCTTAGCCAGATGTAGTATCTTTCTCCTTGTCACTTTGTTATATTCTGTCATGTTGCTTACTTTCCTCTCTCTTGTGTGAGGATTCTGACCCGATCACTTTTGTGTCCCATGTAGAACTGATGAGAGAAAAACTCTTTAAAGGCCTGATAGATAAGGGAAGCCATAGATTTAGATTTCTTTCTTAAGTCAACATGACTGTACATAAACTTTGTTTTAAACAGAAGCCTGATTGGTGGCCCATCAAGGATGCATGGTACATCTGCTTTATAAGTGAGCAGCTTATAGGAAAACATCTTGTCCTTAAGATATTTGATCAATGCTCCATTTCCCTATATTTCATGATGTTAAAACTAGTGATTCATGGCTACATGTTAATCTAATCTTTTGAAAGAATTTGTCTCTGACATACTAATGGACAGGTCAAGAAAAAAAATTTTTTTTTTACATTCATCACCTTTTAAATTTTAAAGTTTTTTTTTTTTTTTACAAATAGTTTATTGTCAAATTAGTTTCCACATAACACCCAGTGCTCATCCCCACAAGTGCCCTCCTCCAAGAAAATTTTTTAAAAAATATTTATTTTTGAGAGTGAGTGAGCAAGCGAGAGAGAGACAGAGAGGGAGAGGGGGAGGAGCAGAGAGAGGGAGACACAGAATCTGAAGCAGGCTCCAGGGTCTGAGCTGTCAGCACAGAGCCCAACCGTGGGACTGAAATTCACGAATAGTGAGATCATGACCTGAGTGGAAGTCGGATGCTTAACTGACGGAACCACCCAGGCACCCCACTGATTGACAGATTTTTTTATGTAAAAAAGTATTTAATCCTGTAAAAACTGTTCATTCCCTGGAGTACTTTCTTCCTTGTGAATATTGGGTTTCCTGGACAGCTGTCCTGATCTGTGCTAGAATAAATTTTCTCTCTCTCTCTCTTTTAAATCGCATTAGAAGTCTTTCTGGTCAACTTGCATGGATATTTCTTGGCTTAGTTGGCAGGATATCAGAGAAATCCACCTGAGGCCACCTGAGGTCTTCTGGAACCTGGCACTTGGTACCAGCATGGGCCCTTTGTATACCTCCAGCTTTTCAGCAACCTTTGAGCGGATCAGTGAGTTCTGGTATCCAGACCTCCATATTTTAAGTTGACAGTCCTGACTTTTATTCAAGCTGTTTTTAGACTGATTTTATTTGTACCGGTAAGATTTTCTGGGTAGGAAACCTATGGACAAGGGAGTAAAACTTGAGTTGGTTAATTCATATTTGGCTTTGATTTGGCAATAAAACCTTAAAGACTGGATAATACTAACTAGTCAGAAAATAACAGATTGAATTATTTAGCTCTGAAGATAGGGGATACTTGCTTCTTCTAGCCAAAAGGTGTTCTCAGGGGACCAAGAACCTAATGAAAGTATCTGAGGTTATTCCTCAAGATGAGAAGCAGTCCCATAGAGAATTCCATCTTCTTCACATAGTAAATAAAGTCTGGCTTGTCTGGGGATGCACACATAAGGATTGATCATCTGGTGCTTGGAGCCCCAATGGCAGTTTTAAACTAAGAGCGTGAAACACTGGACACCTCAGAGTGTTTCATAGCCTCCTGGAAGTGACACTCATAAATAGTATACTTTGATCCACTATATTCTTCTCTCCCAAGAGGATTTTCCAGATTTTATACTAAAACTAAAGCCTAAAGAAGAAATCATGCTTCTAAAGATGAACAGCTCCTGGGGCACCTGGGTGGCTCCGTTGGTTGACCGACTCTTGGTTTCAGCTCAAGTCATGATCTCATGGTTTGTGAGTTTGAGCCCAGTGTTGGGCTCCGTGCTGACAGTGTGAAGCCTGCTTGGAATTCTCTCTCTCCCTCTTGCCTTGCACCTCCCCCACTTACTCTCTCTGTCTCTTTATCAAAATAAATAAATAAACTCATAAAAATAAAAGAAAATTTAAAAAATATATAAACAACTCCTAAATGCACAATAGCCACCTACATGTTCCTGAAAAAGGGACTCATAATTCCTTATACTAGCCCTTGTAACACATCTATTGAAAAGTATGGAGATTTGTTCAAGACCTGAGAGCTAGAAATAATATTGTGGTGCCTTGACATCCAGTGGTTCCAAATCCACGTACTTTGCTCTCCTGGATTCCAACCAATAAGCATTAATTTTCATAGTGATAGATCTGTGTAGCTCCTTCTTCAGTGTTCCTGCAGATGTATTAAAATCCATATCAACTCAAGCTCCTGCCCTAGACACCCCAATTATGACCTGCCTTTCTTCATTTTTGTACATGAAAACAAAGGGAATGCTCTAAGTGTATTAACTCAGAAGCATAGTGATCAACATTGGCCCATAGGCTATTCTAGTCAACAACGGTTCAGCGGCTAAAGGACTTCTACCCTGTAGGAGAGCAATTTAGGCAACCACCCTCCTGTTTTAAACATAATTTTTGTCAAATTGGTTTTCATACAACACCCAGTGCTCTTCCCAACAAGTGCCCTCCTCAATGCCCTTCACCTACTTTCCCCTCTCCCCCACCCCCATCAACCTTCAGTTTCTTCTTAATATTTAAGAGTCTCTTATGGTTTCTCTCCCTCCCTCTCTGTAACTTTTTTCCCTCCTTCCCCTCCTCCATGGTCTTCTGTTAAGCTTCTCAAGATCCACATATGAGTGAAAATATATGGTATCTTTCTCTGACTCACTTATTTCACTTAGCATAATACCCTCTAGTTCCATCCACATTGCTGCAAATGGCCAGACTTCATTCTTCTCATTGCCAGGTAATATTCCATTGTATATATAAACCACATCTTCTTTATTCATTCATCAGTTGATGGACATTTAGGCTCTTTTCATGATTTGGCTATTGTTGAAGGTGCTGCTATAAACATTGGGGTACATGTGCCCCTATGCATCAGCACTCCTGTATCCCCTGGGTAAATTCCTAGCAGTGCTATTGCTGGGTCATAGATTAGTTCTATTTTTAATTTTTTGAGGAATTTCCACACTGTTTTCCAGAGTGGCTGTACCAATTTGCATTCCCACCAACAGTGGAAGAAGGTGCCCATTTCTCCACATCCTCGCCAGCATCTATAGTCTCCTGATTGTTCATTTTAACCACTCCAATGTCATGAGGGGGTATCTCAGTGTGGTTTTGATTTGTATTTCCTTGACGATGAGTGATGTTGAGGATCGTTTCAAGTGTCTGTTGCCCATCTGGATGTCTTCTTTGGAAAAGTGTCTATTCATGTCTTCTGCCCATTTCATCACTAGATTTTTTTTTTTTTTTTAGGTGTGGAGTTTGATGAGTTCCTTATAGATTTTGGACACTAGTCCTTTATCCAACATGTCATCTGCAACTATCTTTTCCCATTCCATCAGTAGCCTTTTAGTTTTCTTGATTGTTTCCTTTGCAGTGCAGAAGCTTTTTATCTTGATGAGGTCCCAATAGTTAATTTTTGTCTTTGATTCTCTTGCCTTTGGAGAAGTGTCAAGTAAGAAATTGCTGCGGTGGAGGTCAAAGAGGTTGTTTCCTGCTTTCTCCTCTAGGGTTTTGATGGGTTCCTGTCTCACATTCAGGTCCTTCATCCATTTTGAGTTTATTTTTATGTATGGTGTGAGAAAGTGGTCTAGTTCATTCTTCTGTATTGTTGCTGTCTGGTTCTCCCAGCACAATTTGTTAAAGAGGCTGTCTTTTGGGGCACCTGGGTGGCTCAGTCAGTTAAGCATATTACCTTGGCTCAGGTCATGATCTTGCAGTTCATGAGTTCTAGCCCTGTGTCAGGCTCTGTGCTGACAGCTCAGAGCCTAGAGCCTGCTTCGGATTCTGTGTCTCCCTTTCTCTCTGGCCTCCCCCGCATTGTAATGTTTAATAAAAACATTAAAGAAAAAGAGGCTGTCTTTTTTCCATTGGATACTCTTTCCTGCTTTGTCAAAGATTCGTTGGCCATACACTTGTGGGTCCAATTCTGGGTTCTCTATTCTATTCCATTGGTTTGTGTGTCTGTTTTTGTGCCAATGCCATACTGTCTTGATGATTATAGCTTCGTAGTAGAGGCTAAGGTCTGGGATTGTGATGCGTCCCATTTTGGCTTTCTTCTTCAAGATTACTGTGGCTGTTCAGGGTCTTTTGTGGTTCCATACAAATTTTAGGATAGTTTGTTCTAGCTTTGATAAGAATGCTCGTGCAATTTTGATTGAGATTGCATTGAATGTGTAGGTTGCTTTGGGTAGTATTGACATTTTAACAATATTTGTTCTTCCAATCCATGAGCATAGAATGTTTTTCCATTTTTTTGTGTCTTCTTCAATTTCCTTCATAAGTTTTCTATAGTTTTCAGCATGCAGATCTTTTATATCCTTGTAGGCAACCACACTCTTATATAGGGCCACTGAAGAAATAATAATGGGGTCCCCTTAACTATATTCCACATTCAGTTGGATTTCTTCTATACTCTCATATTACTCAACATTATTCTGTAAGTCAGCTTCTTAAAAAGTAGTATTACTCNCTCTCTCTCCTAGAAATAAATAAATAAAAATATTTTTAAAAATTATTAAAAAAAAAGGTAGTATTACTTTCCATACCTAATAGTACTCTAGCTTGACAAAGTACCTTTAACCTTGCAGCTTTACTTCCAGATCTACACAAAGACCTTGATCCTGGCTCTCCAACCAGGGGTCAGCAGAATTGCTTCTGAAAAGAAGGGTATTGAGAAGAAGGGCCGTTCTGCCATCAATGAGGTAGTGACCAGGGAACACACATCAACATTCACAAGCACATCCATGGGGTGGGTTTCAAGAAGCGTGCCCCTCCGGCATGCAAAGAGATCTGGAGATTTGCCATGAAGGAGGTGGGAACTCCAGATGTGTGCATTGACACCAGGCTCAACAAAGGAATGTCCAAACTGTACCCATGTGCAGTTGTCCAAAAATGTAATGAGGATGAGGATTCAACCAAACAAGCTCTATATGTTGGTGACCTATGTACCTGTCACTACTTTCAAAAATCTACAGACAGTTAATGTGGATGAGAACTAATTGCTGATTGTCAAATAAATGTATAAAACTGCAAAAAAAAAAAAAAAAAAAAAAGAAAAAAACCAAAAGACCTTGGTCATGACTGTATTTNGAAAAAAAAAAAAAAAAAAAAGAAGAAGAAGACCAAAAGACCTTGGTCATGACTGTATTTCATTAACTGATTATCTGCTTATTCCTAGAAATGACTTACATGAGATATTTAGAAAGGATAATTCCTGTTTGGGGAATTCCCTCAGAACGACATCGTGATCAAGTTTCCTACTGGACAAATAATTAAAACCATTTGCAGTGTTTGGCTGATAACACATTTCTATTGTGCTTATCATCTGTAATCCTCAGGATTGGTGGAAAGAAAAAATGGCACCATTAAGATTTAATTGGCAAAATTTTCAGAACCATTTAAACTCCCATGGCCAAAACCTCTCCTACTAGCATAGTAACACCTTGGATTGCAAGTAACTTGTTCTGCAAGTGTTCTGCAAGATGAGCAAACATTTCTAATAAATTTTAACTTGATAAATGAGCAATGTCTTGCAATATGAGTAGTATGTGATGCTGAGTGTCACATGATCACAACTGAGCCAATAGTTCTTTCTCTCTCTCTCTCTCTCTCACTTGCTGAGAGATTGTGGGTGGTCATCTCCCATGCTCAGATGCTTGGTCTCTGGTTGCAGTGTTTGGCAGAAATCAATGATTTTTCAGATTGTTGGAAGGTGCACACAACTGGCACCAGTGTATTTTTTATTATTTCAAAGCACTTATGGACAGTCCTTTGCTTTTCCATACAAGAGTTAAGTTTAGGAATGCTTTGCTTTTTTGAGATCAGGCTGCCTACAGATATAGACCCTTTCCTCTGCTGTCTTATTGCCCGTTACTTTAAGTACAGTATATGCCAAGAGTTTATTAATAGTGTACTGTAGTCAACATCCGTGCAAGTGTATACAATAGCCCTCATTCAGGAAGATTCTATTGAGCCAATAGATAGCAGTGATTCCATTAGTGTTAGTGAAAGTCGTCCTACACAATAACCCTCCTCTCTCTTATCTCCTTCACACCAGCCACAAAGATTTTCTTTTTTTTTTAAATTTTTAAAAATGTTTTATTTATTTCTAGGGGAGAGAGAGAGAGAGAGAGAGACAGCGTGAGCAGGGGAGGGTCAGAGAGAGAGGGAGTCACAGACTGAAACAGGCTCCAGGCTCTGAGCTGGCAGTCAGCACAGAGCCCGACGCGGGGCTCGAACCCACGAACCGCGAGATCATGACCTAAGCGAAAGTCGGACGCTTAACCGACTAAGCCACCCAGGCGCCCCTAAAGCAGAAGATCTTCAAAGGTAAGTGCAGGTTAATTTATTTTTCTTTACATTTTGTATTTTATTTATTACTTTGTATTATGTTACAAAAGATTGTAATCATTTTATAAGAATATTTTGGGGTTGTAGAATGAATCATCTGAGTTTCCATTATTTCTATGGGAAAATTCGCTTTGGATTACAAGCATGTTTCTGGGAGGAGTTATGCTCACAAACCGAGGTTTTACTGTACTTCCAGGTCATAGATCTACTACCTTTCAAAAACATCGATTATCTCCTTTTGAAGTAATAACAACTGCATGGCTTATGAGGTTAGATGAAGGAATGTATGAACCAACCTTATTAAAATTACTGCCATTACTGTCAAGGACTCATTATAGCTCTTAAACAAAATGAGAATTTGGTTAACAGTTTCTTTTACAGGGAGCTCCTGGGAGATGAAGATTTCAAAGACCAACTTGGGGATCTTGTTTATTAGAAAAGACATAAAATAAAAGGGTTGTTAAAACCTTGCTGGAAGGGGTCTTATCAAATATTACTAAATAATCCTTGTGCTGTTATGTTAAAAGGTCTAAACACATGCATCCACATTTCTCCTTTTAAAAAGGCCCCTTCACCAGGGTTGCCTGGGTGGCTCAGTCGGTTAAGCATCTGACTTCAGCTCAGGTCATGATCTTGCAACTTGTGAGTTTGAGCCCCGTGTCGGGCTCTGTGCTGACAGCTCAGAGCCTGGAGCCTGCTTCAGATTCTGTGTCTTTCTCTCTCTCTGTCTGCCCCTCCCCTGCTCACACTCTGTCTCTCTAAAAAAAAAAAAAAAAAAAAGCCCCTTCACTAGTGTGAACTTCAACTCTTGTCACTGACACTTGGCTCTGACTAACTAAGCAATGGAAGCCAGACCAGGATGAGAAATAGATGACGTCAGCTTGTTCCAAGATTTGGGACCAGGCCTGTATTCTACTCTTCTTTCTTTTTCAATTTGTAATGTTAGAATATAGTAAACCTACCTTTTTACTTTCACCTCTGCCTTTATTACATCCTGATGAAATATCATGGTTACCTGCGGATTTAGCTAATGTAACTTCAAATACTATCCTAGTACCTTACTATGATGATAACTTGGATAGCATGTTCATGACCTCTTGGACAGGCTATAATGTTCCTTTAGCTTCTGATGCTTGATTTTTAGGATGTATATATTATAAAGGATTTCTATTAGGAAAAGCCTTTCAAGAAGTACTTCCTAACTCAAGTTTAACCTGCATTATATATGACACTCAACAGATTCACCATTGTGTCTCTATAAACTTAGATGATAATTTATTAAGAAAGGTTCCTGAGGGGGCATCTGGGTGGCTCTGTTGGTTAAGTGTCTGACTTCAGCTCGGGTCATGGTCTTATGAGTTCAAGCCCTGCATCAGGATCTGTGGTGACAGCTCAGAGCCTGGAGCCTGCTTCTGATTCTGTGTCTCCTGCTTTCTGTGCTCCTCCCCATTCGCACTCTGTCTCTCTGCGTCTCTCAAAAATAAACATTAAAAAAAAAAAAAGAAAGTTTCTTGGGCACAGTGGGAGAAACTTAGTGGCAGTTTGTCTGACATGCCAAAATATCCCATATATTCACAGGCCATGTTTTTGTGGATGGAATGGCCTAAGCCAAACCCTCCCCCACCAAAACCAAAAAACCCAATAGGTATCTACCAGAGATGCTACTTTAGGAGAGTGGGTTGGTAGATTTATCCACCTTCTAAATTCTGAAGAAGATTCTGAGAAGCCTTATGGCATACTCAGACCAAGTTACACTTAGGAGTTCCAACTACTTAATTAACACTAGTCTAGTGAAGCCAACACTTTTGGGTTCAAAATCTTTATCCTAATTGTACTAAAGCTTTTGGTTTACAATGGCAACAACACATTTGGTGGATAAATCAGCATTGGCCACAGTGCGGAAAGAAAACCTTGGGTGCCATAAGAATCAGGTCTGGGTATCCTCCTTCGGTCAGGCTGAGTTTGCCTTTAATAAAGACATGATGGGGGCCTGGGTGGCTCAGTTGGTTAAGCGTCAGATTCTTGATTTTGGCCCAGGTCACCGTCTCATGAAACTTGAGATCGAGCCCCACAGCCTACTTGGAATTCTCTCTCTTCCTCTCTCTTTGCCCCTCCCCCACTCTTATGCATGCTCTCTCTCTCTCAAAATAAATAAATAAAAGCTTAAAAAAAGTTCTGAGGTGCCTGGGTGACTCAGTTGATTAAGCATTTGACTTTGGCTCAGGTCATGATCTTGTGGCTTGGGAGTCTGAGCCCCATGTGGGGCTCTGTGCCGACAACTCCGAGCCAGGAACTTGCTTTGGATTCTGTCTCCCTCTCTCTCTGCCTCTACCTGGCTCATGCTGGCATGCACACACACTCTCTCTCTCTCAAAAATAAACTAAACAACAATAACAACAACAACAAGTTCAGGGACACCTAGGTGAGTCTGTTAAGTATCGGACTTTGGCTCAGGTCATAATCTCTCAGTTAGTGAGTTCGAGCCCCGTGGCAGGGTCTGTGCTGTCAGCACAAAAATAAATAAGTAAGTAAATAAATAAATAAATAAAATAAACCAAATTTTTAAAAAGAAAAACGACACACCAAGGGAAAAAAACTTTTGTTAAAAAAGGAAAATTAGAAGAATGTTTATTTCAGGAAGAAGGTAAAGGGTAGAAGTCTGCATCTGCTTGGGTTAATAATCTAGGATTAATAAAATGACTAGGGGCACCTGGGTGGCTCCAACACTTGATTTTGGCTGGAGTCAGGATCTCATGGTTCATGAGGTCAAGCCCCATGTAGGGTTCTGCACTGACAGCATGGAGCCTGCTTGGGATTCTTTCTCCCTCTCTCTCTTTGCCCGTCCCCTACTCATGCACACTCTCTCTTTCAAAATAAACATTAAAATAAAATGTCTAGGGGCACCTGTGTGGCTCAGTCGGTTAAGCATCCAACTTCAGCCGAGGTCATGATCTCAGTTTGTGGGTTTGAGTCCTGCATCGGGCTCTGTGCTGACAGCTAGCTCAGAGCCTGGAGCCTGTTTCAGATTCTGTGTCTCCCTCTCTCTCTGACCCTCCCCTGGTCATGCTGTCTCTCTCTCTCTCAGAAATAAATAAAACATTAAAAATTTTTTAAAAAGTCTAAATCAAACAGTATATTATGATGAAAAATGTTTGTATCCAACAATGGAGAAAAGCATGTACTTTAACCTGAGGGCTCCTCTTNTGGAAATTATAAAATTTATAATTATAAATTTATAAATTAAATTTTATAATAATTATAAATGTCTATTTATGGAAATTATATAGCTCTTCTAATCTGTAGAAAATCTTTAAAGCCTCCTGTAACTTAAATAAATGTTCAATTTCTGCCTTACTACCCAAGCTTATGGCCAACCAGACTTATGGTGCTGTTCAATTAAGAACAAGAACTGTTGTAAATATCACCAGAGTTCTTCCCATTGGAGGAAAATGGGCCTTATTAGCCATTGATTCTTACTGGATTCCAAGATCTACTGACAACTGTGAATTCAGGCAAAAATGTGGTTATGCCCTGAACAACAATGGAATCCTGAATTCACTCCAACCTGGCCTCTAATGGCTATGCCTATACAAACTAATATATGGTACACGGGAAAAGGAGATTTTGTTGGGAAAGTTTATAAAACACCTCTGTAATATTCATTCATTCATTTATTTATAATGTTTTATTTATTTCTGAGAGAGAGCGAGAGAGACAGTGTGAGCAGGAGAGGGTCAAAGAGAGAGGAAGATACAGAATCTGAAACAGTCACCAGGCTCTGAGCTAGCTGCCAGCACAGAGCCCGACATGGGGCTGGAACCCACAAACAGTGAGATCATGACCTGAGCCGAAGTTGGACGCTTAACCGACTGAGCCACCCAGGTGTCCCCAGAAGGGCCTTTTAAATTGGCTTTACTTTGTTACTGTTTTAGTCCATTTGGACTGCTTGACCAAAATACCAGACTGAGTGACTTATAAATAACAGAAATGTACTTCTCAGAGTTCTGGACACTGGAAGTAAACCACAGGTTTAAAATGGTGTCACAGGTTAAGATCTCGAGCCTATAAACCAAGGCTTAATACCTAAGCCATGTAACCTTTAGCCAGTCAACATGGGAATTTCCTGGTCAGCAATAGGAAATTCACTGATGGACCCCTTAGGAGGTGACCTTGACTAAGACAATGGATTCTTTGCTAATCATTTCCTTTTTTCCACTCCCTCTCTACCTTTTAAAATTTTTTAAATATTTTTAATGTTTATTTTTGAGAGACACAGCGAGAGTGTGGGAGTGCAGAGAGGGGGAGACACAGAATCTGAAGCAGGCTCCAGGCTTAGCTGTCAGCAGAGAGCCTGACGTGGGGCTTGAATTCGTGAACAGTGAGATCATGACCTGAGCTGAAGTCCGCGCTTAATGGACTGAGCCATCCAGGCACCTCTCCTCTACCTTTAAACAACTTTCATTTTCTTTTTCTTTTTTTTCAGATTTTTAAAATTTATTTGTGTGTGTGTGTGTGTGAGAGAGAGAGAGAGAGAGAGAGAGAGAGACAGCATGATCAGGGGAGGGTCAGAGAGAGAGGGAGACACAGAATCTGAAGCAGGCTCCAGGCTCTGAGCTGTCAGCACAGAGTCCTACGCGGGGCTGGAACCCACGAACTGTGAGATCATGACCTGAGCCAAAGCTGTACGCTTGACCGACTGAGCCACCCAGGCGCCCCCAGCTCTCCTTTTCTGTAGCCCTTTGGAGCTTCCCTCAACTTGCTAGATGGGATGTTGCCTGATTCATGACTTGATTAATAAAACCAATTAGGTCTTTAAGGGGAGCCTACATGGCTCAGCTGGTTAGGCGTCTGACATCGGCTCGCGTCATGTTCTTGAGGCTCGTGAGTTTGAGCCCCGCATCAGGCTCTGTGCTGACACCCAAGGCTGGAGCCTGCTTGGAATTCTGTGTCTCCCTTTCTCGCTGCCCCTCCCTCCCACTTCTCTCCCCTGAAATAAAATAAACATTAAAAATAAATTTTAAAAAGCCAATTAGGTCTTTAAAATTTACTTAAGTAGATTTTTTTTTAAACTTAATTTGGACTGGTCTACCAAAATTCTACAGACTGGGTGGCTTATAAACAACAGAGATTTACTTCTCACAGTTCTGGACGCTGGAAGTCCAAGGTCAGGGTGACCGCATGGTTGGGGGAGTTGCAGATTTTTTTTGTTGCTCTCACGTAGGGGTAGGGAGCTCTCTGGGGTCTCTCTCTCTTTCTCGCTCTCTCTCTCTTTCTCTTTTTTTGGGGTTTCTTTTAAAGGGGCACTAATCCCATTCTTGAGGGCTCCACCCTCATGATCTAATCACCCCCAAAGACCTCATCTTCGAACACCAGCACGTTGGGCATTAGGATTCCAACTTGTGAATTGGGGGGGGGGGGACACAGTCACTGGGACTATAGAAGTTACTGCTGCGTCTCCACATTTACTTTCTTGTAGCCTCCTCTCCGACTTCCACTTTATTTCTTCTGATATAGCTACACTTTTTTTAAAAATGATTTTTCTATGTCAAAAGAGCGCATCAATAAAACTATCGTGATTTGTTTTTATTAACAATAAATGAATTGGTATTTTGGCAAGCATTGTTTACATGAGAGTTTTGGACAAGAATCCAGATTCCCTGTATGTTGTAGTGGTGAGATTCTCTTCATTACTCCTGAAGTTTCCTTATAGGAATACCTCCTGTCAGGAGGCTGAGTTCTGTGGGCTACAGAGTACTGCGAGACTGTAGCTTTCATATTTGAGAGCCTGGCTAAGGTAGTGAGTGCTCAACCGACAAATGTCTTTCTGTGTTCAGGGCCAAGGAGGAAATTGGAAAGATAGATCTTAAATTCAAGTGGCATGTTCACAGGCTCGAGAGGGGCAGATTCTCAAAAAATTACTGAGTGGGTTTCAAGGTGATCTCTTTATTGCAGGTAGGCTTGCAGGCGTTGCCTGCGCCCTAATTCATGACGTCACCATCAGCTGTTATTGAAATTAAAAAGTGGAGGAAAAACTGGTATTAGGGCATCTAGCAGAGGTATGGGTCCTTCCCAAAGTGCATAGACTTCTGAACCTTCACTATGAACCTCAGTTTCAAGAACTACCAACGGTCCTTTTTGCAGCTGAAACAAACATGGGGACAAAGAGAAAGCCTTCCTTCATAGGAAGGCTTTTCAGGTCTGAGAGATTCCATCAAGGTGGCAAAATCCACAGAAGCCATCTGTCCTCTATATTGTAGAGGCCGGATTGTAGGCAGAGCTCATACATCAACGCAGCCCTGGGTACCAGAGGCTTGGGACCCCGGCGGGAAATGGAAAGGAAATGTTTCATATAGGAGGACCCCCATATGGTAAATACAGAATGCCCAGATTAACCTTTTTCTAGATGATGTCTTCCAATTATGTTTAAGTTCACAAGGTAAGGATTCTGAAGTTGACGTAAACTAAGGGGCATTAAGGCGAGATCGTAAACTAAGATTTCCTCCTTCCCTCAGATACTACTGAATTTCTTCTTCAGTCTTTGGCAGCATGAGGTACTGGGCTCTGGAAATATAATCTTAATTTTCCCCGGGATGTCTGCTTTGGGGTCTGGGGATGGCTTGTTTTAGAAATTTCGTGGTGGTGGGGCTGGTGTTATGATGTTCTTGTGTCTCATGAAGTCTTCGGGCTTTCCACAACCGGGCTCAGGAAAGGGTAGCCTCAGAGCTCGCTCGCACAGTGTCTGGGAGCTCGCGGGCACTAACTCATTCCGGCTCAGGCCACAGCTACTCAAGGAGCCGCACCAGCGCTCAGGCATGGAGACCCCACGGCTGAGACTCAGCTGAGCACAAATGGAACCGATGGCTTCAGGAGTTTAACTTAGGAACTTTGGGCTCCAGTGCCTTTGGGATTTCTTTTGCAAGGAGATTTGAACCTTACTTTTGGAGTTTGATGATGAGAGGTTTTTAAATGGTTGTTCATATTTGCAATACTTCTTTATCTGTTGGCCTTTTATTGTTGGAATTCTGTCCTTCCAACTCCCTCCCCGCCCCTTCTCTTTCCTTTCCCCTCCCTTTCCCTTTCTTTCCTTTCTTCCTCTTTCTTTCTTTCCTTCTTTCCTTCTTTCTTTCTTTCTCTCTCTCTCCTTCTCTCTCTTTCTTTCTCTTTCTTTCTTTCTTTCTCTCTCTCTCTCTCTCCTTCTCTCTCTTTCTTTCTTTCTTCTTTCTTTCTTTCTTTCTCTTTCTTTCTTTCTTTCTCTCTCTCTCTCTCTCTCTCCTTCTCTCTCTTTCTTTCTTTCTTCTTTCTTTCTTTCTTTCTTCTTTCCCTTTCTTTCTTTCTCTTTCTTTCTTTTCTTTCTTTCTTTCTTTCTTTCTTTCTTTCTTTCTTTCTTTCTTTCTTTCTTTCTTTCCTTCCTTCCTTCCTTCCTTCCTTCCTTCCTTCCTTCCTTCCTTCCTTCCTTATGACACCCAACCCTGTATTAGCAAGGAGCCTTGTCTTGGGTAGCAGGTACTGGGATGGACAAGAAGCGCCCTTTCAGGGGATGTTCCTGGACATCAGGTGCTCCTCCACGCAGGTTTCGAGGAAACACCGTCCCGGATGAAATCCCCAGAGGGCGGCGCAGTAACTGCCACACAGCAGGATTTCAATGTCCGGCTGGGTGCAGATGGTTAGAAAGCAGCAGCCGCACCTGCGCATTCGCACACTGTCTGGGCCAACCAGGAGCGTCTCCAAGTTCCAGGTGACGTCGGTGGGCCCACTGGAGAACCGGGTGATGAACTTGGGGTGGGTCGTGCGCTCAGGGGCGTCGTCCCTGGGGGCAGGCAGAGCCTACCGCGGCGAGGCGAAGAAGGGGTGCGCCCGCGCGTGTTCACCTGGCACTTCTCAAAAAGCGTGAAGTTGAGCTCGAACCCGCTGCCGGGTAGGAAGCACTCGAGGGAATTTCGGATCTCTTTGTTCTTGGCATTCTTCGGATGCACGATCTGCTTGCAAGGGAAGCGGAGCACAACCAGGCCTGGTGTCCTAGGTGCGGCTGCAGCCTATTCATCTGGGCCTGGTCCCTGACTGTTGTGCCTCAGAGCCTTGAAGGCCACAGTCTGCTGTCAGCACCTTGCCTCGCAGGGATCCCAGGCTCCAGAGGTCTGCGAACAGCGCGGGCTGTCGGGACCAGAGTGTCTATTGTTGGAATTTCTTATTACCGTCATTTAATCTCATCGCAGAGCTCTGACGGCTGTCTCAGCGAACAAGGCTGGGTGGAATCTGGGATGGGAATGGAATAGGTGAATTTTCAACCTTGGGTGCAGAATATATTTCATGTTAATGTATTGTTCAGAATCATTTTGGGGGCTTCTGGGACCAGGAGTGCTGGAGGACACAAAAGGGGAGCAGTGGCTGGCCTTGGCTGAATGGAGCCCTCATTAGATTTCCTGAGCCCTTCTCCAGGTAGCCTGCCACATCCTTAGCTCATTGTATGCTTACTTGTCAAATCTAACAGGTAAAAGAAGAAAGGCCATGGGAATGTTGGGGGGAGATATTTATACTACCTCTGATAGATCTTTCCTGAAGGAGAGAGCTGCATGATATGACTCTTGTGGCCGCTCCATTCCATCACTCACAGCCCTGGGGAGGTGGAGTGATTTATCTGCCTGGTAAAGATGGGAAGAATACTGGGCAGGCTGCTCTTACCTTGGCCCGTCTTCCTCTTGGGAGTGAGTTTTCCTCCCTCAGAAAGCATGTATTCTCTACTTGAGAAGGCCTTCCCTAGACTCGCATTGTCTGTGTCTAGAAGGGTAATTCTTTTTTTTTTTTTTTAAGTTTATTTATTTTTTGGCAGAGGAAGGGCAGAAGGAGAGAAAATCCCAGGTGGGTTCCACACTGTCAGCACAGAGCCCAATGGGGGGCTTGAACCCACCAGCCATGAGATCATGACCTGAGCCAAAACCAAGGGTCAGACACTTAACTGCCTGAGCCACCCACATGCCTGTGGAAGGTAATTCTAACTCTGGCATTCAGTTAGCCACCATTTGGCTTTTATGCTAGGCTACTTACTCAATCTTGGCATTTATTGCTATTACAGATATTATTTGAAGCTCCATTTACTGCTTTTGTTTTATTTCTCCATTTCTCTAGAAATTGGGGTGGAAAGAGGGATGGTATTATTCAGCTCCTCAGAGACCCTAACATTGTGAATATGATAGTTACGATTCCGAGTAGCACTAGTGATTATTTCCTAAAATGTACTTTGCATGTTTGTGGTGCTTTGGTAGTTCAGTCGGTGAAGCATTTGACTCTTGGTTTAGGCTCAGGTCATATCTTATGGTTAGTGAGATTGAGCCCCATGTCGGGCTCTGTGCTGACTGTGTGGAGCCTTCTTCGGATTCTCTGTCTCCCTCTCTCTCTGTCTGTCCCTCTCTCTTTCTCAAAAATAAATAAATAAACTTAAAATAAAACTTAAGTAAATAAATAAATAAAAATAAAGTAAAATAAGATTAAATGTTCTTTTTGTGTTTATACCCATATGTGTTAGTTACACTTAATACTAACATGGAAAGTTCTAAATTTGTGGCTTGTATATTAGCCACATTATCACATCAGCTGGGGTTCAGACGACCCTGAGGGTGACAATAAGCACCATCATTTTTAGGACTCCTCGTGATACTGAGCAGATTATGTAGCGTGTTCCCTGCTCTTTCAAGGCTGTCACTATAAGAGTCCTTGACTTGACCTCTTGCTGACCCAGGGAGGGTGGCAGGGCCCAGACATGCCATCACTTGTGTCTTGAGATTTAAAGAGAAAAATAAAATAATGTAGTTGGGTGGCAAAATTGAAGAGGAGAAGTCAAAACACACATAAGGGTAGGAGAGAGTCACTAACTTTTCTGGTGAGTGTTGAATTCAGAAGGAAAAGGAGAAGGAGAAGGAGAAGGAATCCTGGACAATTCGGTAAGACGCTCTCTTGTTTTCTTGCTGTGTACTGATGCACGCTGTGAAGCAGGCTCCAGGCTCTGAGCTGTCAGCATAGAGCCAGGCACGGGGCTCAAACTCACAAACTGCAAGATCATGACCTGAACTGAAGTTGGACGCTTAACCAACTGAGCCACCCAGGTGTCCCTCTTTCGCTGTTTCATTAGATCCTTCTGACAGCCGTGTAAGGCAGGCAGAATTGATGTTATCTCTCTCTATTTTATACTTGAAGAAGCTAAGAAATTAGGTAATGAGCCAGTCCCGGACCTGTCCTCTGATTACAGGCCCAGTGCAGTCAATTCCAAGGCATGTGGCTTCCCCCAACATTTTAACGCTCCTGAAACCAGGATGCATCTTATAATCACTGATATATCATAGTTTAATTGGCAGGTGTATATTCCTAGTGGTGTGTAAAAGAAGGGAGCATCTTCTATTGATAAAGTGTAGATTCACTGGAATGCAGTCACTGGATAGGAGTAGGAAGTAATAAGGGACACGAAGATGAGGTGAGAGATCAGGGAGGACTTTGTGGAGGAATCGTACAGCCCGCTGTCCCTTGGTCCCTTAGCTGCAACTCTGAATTCCAAAAGGTTTTGGTGGTGGTGTTGCTTCTTTGTTTGTTTTCAAGTTTGGCGCCCAAACTTATTTGGCGGCAACACCTGACCGGAACCGATATGAAGTAATTTATAACTCTAAGGAATTTATAAATATCATATTTAATTATAACCAAATTACATAATTTTAGTTATTCCACTTGCTGTGAAGATCAATATGGTTAGCTGCAGAAACATTAATGTTTGATAACGGAGTGTTGTCCCAGCCCGTTGTGGGGAGGGAGAGGAGAAGGTGTTACCTAATACTGGGTCCATGTCCTGTACTGTCTTTCTAAAATCTGTAAAATTCAGAATTTTGAAACCCGTCTAGACCCAAGGGTTATGGATAAGAGACTGGATTGTATCTGAACTGGGGCTTGATTGGTGGACAGATTTTCAATGTTTGGAGGGGATTTTAGGAAGAGGAAGAGCATCATCCCACACCAGCTTGGGTCTAGGTCTAAATCATTATCTAACCATTGAATTTGCTTTAAAGGCAGAGATGAGAGACATTTTTGATAAGTACTCTCCCTTAAGTCATGATTCAGACACAGTTAGAGGGTTGGACTTTCTGGGTTTGGCTCTTCCCCCACAGTATTAATCCCCTCCTTTTCCCACAAATCACCTGACTTCCCTGAAAACTCTGTAACACACCCTTTGACTGGAAAAGAATGTTGGGCAATCGGTGAAATTCCCCTCTCCTCCTTTCTCCCCCTGGAGCCCCAGATGGAGGGACCTCAGGCTTGACCAAAGTATGTAGTTCTTGTTTGAAAAGCAGAGGGAGCTCCAAGATCAAGGCTGAGTTACCCTTTCCCTATGTCCTGGTCTCCCAGCCCCCCCCCGTTTGTTTAGATCAGGGAATTTCAGACATGCACACTGGGGTAGGGAATCATACGAACAGAACCAGGACAGGGAGGCCAGAAGAAGTTCCTGCAGAGGGAGCGTCCAGGCCCTGAGCTGCCCTCCCTGGGAGTCGGCAGGGTCGCCCAGTATGCCCGCTGGCACGAGAGAGGGGACTGACCCACTTGCTCCCATCAGCTGCTGAAGGTAAAAACCTTAAAAACCGAGGAGCAGAGCTTTGATGGAAGAAACAAAGGCAGAAAACTTCACATAGGAAGGTTTTGGGCAAAGATGGGGGGGGGCTGGAAGGAGCAGAATAAAAGAAGGCAGAATATAGGCAACCTACTTTCTCTTAGATTGGCCCCCCCTTCTCCCACCGCCACCCCACTACTTACCACTGTTTTCAGGGTTAGAAACATTTTTGGCAAGACTCTTTTAAGAACCATGGAAAGATATCTCCTCTTTTTAGTAAAGGAAAAAAACCCCAAAACCCAAACCCTGGAAAATTAACATAGGAAATTGAGGGAATACCTTCCTTTCCTTTAGTGTTTCTCGTCCTTCAGCTGCCCTCCTTGTCATTTCCCACCCGACCCTGTCTCAGACCACTTCTCCCAAGGCCACTGCCTTCCCCTAGGGAAAGAAGCTCATTCCTCCATCACTGGTCATCCGGAGCACCACGGACAGAAGTACGTGCAACAGTAAACATAGTAAAGAGAGCTGGCGTGAAGCGACAAGGGGGGTCTTTGTCAAATGAGGAGGGAAACGTGTCCTAGATGCATAGTTGTGATGAGGAAAGATGTGTGAAGGCCTGAGGTGGAAATGGGGTTATTGTTTTGTGAGGGCAGGAGAGAGGCTGGTAGAGAGGAGGCAGGGGTCAGGGGTGGGGGAGAAGGAGGGAAACAGAGGAGGAAGAAAATTGGGAGAAAGTGCTTATTATTTTGGAGAAAAACTGGGAGAAGATCCCAAGAAGCAATGGTAGAGGGATAAGATCTACTTTTAGTCTAGAAAACGAATTGAAGTAGAAGCAGGGAGGGTGGGAGAGGGCAGGCCTCAAGTGGTGATCAATGTGCGGCTTTGTCATGAAGGTGACACTGAATCCCAGGTGACCCCACCACCAAAGCAGGTGCCTGTGTTTGTTAGACAAATACAGGCAGGCTTGCCACCCCTTTGCTCCAAAGTCCAGAGGTGCAGAGAGCCAGGACCAAGAGGCGTGTCGTGCACCAGGGACGAACAAATCGCCAGAGATGCGGTAAGTGATCACGAGTCTACAGAGATGTACGTGGGCTCTAGGCCCTTTATCTTCTCAAGAAAACAGCGAGGCTCAGAGGTCAAGGTTTTGGTTTGACCTAGGCCTTTTTGCTTTATTCCAACCTAAGATTCTCCATGTGCTCTTGCCCGCCTCCTTTCCCCTCCCTTCTACCCATGACAAATGTTATGGCGCTGCACTAGTCTGCTGGTACCTGGGTCATCCACCTCTCCATACGTCTTTTTTTTCAGGTACATTGTTCTGTTTTCCCTTTTGGCATCAGTTTATGCTGAGCCTACCATGTATGGGGAGATCCTGTCCCCTAACTATCCTCAGACATACCCCAATGAGATAGAGAAATCTTGGGATATAGAAGTTCCTGAAGGGTATGGGATCCATCTCTACTTCACCCATCTGGACATTGAGCTGTCAGAGAACTGCGCATATGACTCAGTGCAGGTATATTATAATAAGCACACAAAAGATAGGGCTGGGCGGAGGTGGTGGTGGAATGTTCTAGTCTCTCTGTCCCTTTTTCTGACCTCCATGCCAAAAGATTACCCTTTCTTAGCTTCCTTTTCATTCTTCTCTTAGATAGTGTCAGGAGACTTTGAAGAAGGGAAACTCTGTGGGCAGAGAACCAGCAAGAATCCCAACTCCCCGGTCGTGGAAGAGTTCCAAATCCCATACAACAAACTCCAGGTGATCTTTAAGTCAGACTTCTCCAATGAAGAACGTTTTACCGGGTTTGCTGCATACTATGTTGCTGTAGGTAAGGCTCACCCTTCTTTATGTGATTGACCCAGCTAAAAGATTAGAAGCAGAAGAAACTGAGCAATTCGATTCTGTTTGTAACTTAATAAGTGTTGACTTGACTTGGGTCTATCTCTCCATGAATTGCCTTTGTGAAATTCAAACACATGGTATCTTAGTATTGATGGTGATAATGATAAACATAGGTAATAAATAGTAATTTATTGAGAACCACTATAAACTGGGTTTATATTAAAACCCAGGAATTTTACCTATATTAATGTAAGCTTCATGTCAACTCTTCAAGGTGGATATTATGATATCCACTTAAAGATAAGGAAAGAGAAGTCTAGGAGAGTTAAGTAACTTGCCAAGAATCACATGAGGAACGCATGCTGTTCAAACCCATCCAATGGCAAACAAACCTTCAAATTCTGGGTGCTTCTATACCTAACTCCAGGTTAAAGTGAAGTTAGAACATCTCATAAAGCCAAACTATTGTTTAGATTTGATGCAAGTGCCCAAATCCTATAAAGGGATAAGTGTGCTAATTGCTTTTCCCTGCAGAAGACATTTCATCATGTTTAAAGTATAGAGTGTTGTTTCTGGAGCTGAAATGTTCTGTTTGTGAGAAAGGCCGAGAGTCTCTGACATTGAGAGCTCACTTACAGCTGTGCAACAGCAGGGCAAACCCTCAAATCATACTTCAGGAGAGTAATACAGAATAATACCATCCTGAAATGTGATTTATTCGTTTACTTATGAATGAACCCAACTTGTAGGGTTGGGTTTAGACTCATTCTTCCTTTTAGGTCTTTGTCCTTGACCTCAATCTTTCTCTACTTTTTTCTAGATATAAATGAGTGCACAGACTTTGCTGATGCCCCTTGTAGCCACTTCTGCAACAACTTCATGGGTGGTTACTACTGCTCCTGCCCCCCAGAATACTTCCTCCATGATGATATGAAGAATTGCGGAGGTGAGCTTGGCATCAAGAGGGGTGCATGCTCCCTGGGGTTTAGAATGGCTTGAGGCTTCAATTAGATCTTTGTTGACCTTTCCAATTTTGACTAGCCTCAGCCTTGCTTTGGCACCTACCTTTAGTTACCCATAAGCTGTGGAGGAGCCCCAAGAGTGGAGGAAGACAAGCCTACAGGGTCAAGTTAATGAATTGTAGAGAAGAAATAGATGCCTGTGAAGAGTCTAGCTGAGGGTGTTCATAACCGTGAAAGGCCCTATCATTAGCAAAGTGATGGGAACTCAATAGACCTTGGGTATCTCTACTGATTTGCATGGGGTATGTACTTGTGGTCTGTGGGTTCCAGTGAAGGATGGTTAGTTCATGAGAAGAGCCATAGAATGGAGCAGGAACTCCTTTGCTTGACCCTATATTTGATTCCCCTTTTCTCTCTTTCTCCCATAGTCAATTGCAGTGGGGATGTTTTCACGACACTGACTGGGGAGATCGCAAGTCCCAATTTTCCCAATCCGTACCCAGAGAACTCAAAGTGTGAATATAAGATCCTGTTGGAGGAGGGATACCAAGTAGTGGTGACTGTGCGGAGAGAAGATTTTGATGTGGAACCAGCTGATTCAGGGGGCCATTGCCCTGACAGTTTAGTTGTGAGTGATGAATGATTAGTTTTCCTCCCAACTCACGCAGAGAGATTTCTCTTCAAAGACAAATGATCTTTCCTTTTGTCGCTTCTTTTCTTCTCCTCCTTCTTATTTTATGGTACTTTTGTTACCTTCTTTACTTTTGTCCTCTCCATTTTACCTACCTGTATATTTTAGTTCTTTCTCTCTTCTGATTTAACTATCTTGTTTCATTTCAGTTTGCTGCAGGAGACAAACAATTTGGTCCTTACTGTGGTAATGGATTCCCTGGGCCACTAAAGATTGAAACTGGGAGTAATGTTCTTAATATCATCTTCCAAACTGACCAAACAGAGCAAAAAAAGGGCTGGAAACTTCGTTACCATGGAGATCGTGAGTAACCTAGAAGTTGGTCTTTGGTGCTACCAAAGTCCCCTGACAATATAAAATCCAAACAGGTAGATTGGATAGGTATCCTGAAATACTTCACTTCTTTAGCAAGATCTAAGCCTGTCAGTGGTAGCTAGAAATGCCTGAACCCCTAGGAATCCTTCAACTGGGCTTGCGGGTACAGATGACTTGGGGTGGTTAGTATGTACAACTTGGGGTGGTTTGTTAGTATGTACTAACACAGCTGGAAGGATGAAACTGGCTTAATGACTTCCTGGAGTATGTAAGGCCATATCATTTTATTATTTTATTATTTATTTTTTTAATATAATTTATTGTCAAATTGGTTTCCATACAACACCCAGTGCTCATCCCAACAAGTGCCCTCCTCAATGCCCATCACCCACTTTCCCCTCTCCTCATCCCCCATCAACCCTCAGTTTGTTCTCAGTATTTAAGAGTCTCTTATGCTTTGCCTTTAAGGCCATATTATTTTAGACATCTCCATTGGAATGCTAAGCACCAGGACTAAGGATGACTGAATGATTTTAGAGTGTGAAGATGATGTAAATAGAATAGAGATTCTCCAACTATTTGGTAATTTTTTTCCCCTCTTGTTCTTTTCAAGCAATCCCTTGTCCCAAAGAAGCCACTGATAATTCTGTTTGGGAGCCCGCGAAAGCAAAATATGTGTTCAAAGATGTGGTGAGGATAACCTGTCTGGAAGGGTTTGAAGTTGTACAGGTAAAGTACTGTTAGGGGCTTCTCCCTAATCCCTACGTCAGGGTGAGCATGCTGGAATTGTCTAATGGCTTACTGAATGTCCTTGTTTGAGCAAGGTATAGCACTTTTTCCATAAGCTGAATACCACACAGGATCTTTAGTCCTTTCTTGTGAGTCAAGGAGCTCCTTGGCCAGACTGACATTATCCTTTTGCTTTCAGTCTTTTTGGGGAAGGGATGCTGATATGCTGGGACAAAGTTGTCTTTTAGCCTCCACTCCTGGGTGCTTTGGGTCATTCTGCTAAGATAAGATGTCACCAAGCTTCTTATGGTCAGGACTCCTCTTTGATCTAAGGCCAGAGATCGATTCTGTTTTTGATTTTGATTTCTCATATCTCTCCTTATAAATTAATGGTGATGTGTATTATTCTCCAGGGAAATGTTGGCTCAAGATCTTTCTATTCTACTTGTCAAAGTGATGGAAAGTGGAGCAATTCAAAACTGAAATGTCAACGTATGTATCTCTTTAAAATGGGACTCTGTTTTTTCCTTTCAAGGGGAATTGAAAGATGGGTTCATCAAGATTGAAATTCATGTTTTCCTCTTAGGCTTGTGAGAGAGTGGGTCGGATTTTTTTGAAGAGAGGCCGGACAATTGATTGCCAGCCCAGATCTGGCCCTAGACTGGCCAGACTAACAAGCTTCTTTCAAAAAAAGAAGCTGTGGGACTGGTAGAGTTAGTGGCACCATAGAGGTCCATTCCCGGCTTCTGTAGGGGCCTCCACCAACCACTGAGAAGCTACAACTCTTTGCTGGCTTTCAAGGGGCTGTCTGATTTGGCAGGACTCAGTGATCTGAGAAGATTCAACCCGGGTGTGCCTATGAATGTGAGGGTAGGGAAGGAGTTAGGAACATGGCCTGGAGGATGGAACTGGCTCCAATGACTGTTTCTAGAAGGAAGTGGCTTTCCTGACCATCACTCTCCTGCCTTCCTCTTGTAGCTGTGGACTGTGGAACTCCTGAACCCATTCAGCATGGTACAGTTAAAGATCCAGAAGACACTTTATTTGGTTCTGTCATTCACTATACTTGTGAGGCGCCATATTACTACATGGAAATTGAAGAAAGTGGTAGGTTTCTTTGACTAGGGAAAAGAGGAGAAAGAGTGAGAGTTGGAGAGCGAATAGCTCACTCTTTCTGGGTTGGGGAGAATTTGGAGAGAAATGAAAGAGATTGGACGGACTTCGTTTATTCTCTTGGCTTAGTCTAGAGATGCAGTTTTCCTATGGGGATATAGGATCATCTGTGGGGAATTAAAGAGGTCATCTAGCTCAGTTTCACAACTATGGTAGGAATTCCCCTTATGATATCCGTTTTCATGTAGTTATCTAGCTTTTGACCAATTTTTGAATGTAGAACCTACAGGAGTAATGCTTCCAGTATCAAGTCACCATACCGAATGACTGCTTAAAAAATGTATATATATTTAATGTTTATGTATTAATTTATTTTGAGGGAGGGAGAGTGCAAGTAGGGGAGGGGCAGAGAGAGAGGAGAGAGAGAATTTCAACTGTGAGAATTTTAACTGCAAGATAATGACCTGAGCTGAAATCAAGAGTTGGATGCTCAGCTGACTGAGCCACCCAGATGCCCCCAAATTCCTGGCTTTCTTGATGGAGAGGAGTTGGCAGTACTAAATGAAAGATGGGAAAAGATATAATATGTACTACTTTGTTGCTTTTAATTTGATTTATTTTCCCACTGTAACCCTTCTTCTGCTTTGGAGACTCTTCCTTTCCCTCCTTTGGCAGAATAGAGGACAGAAGGATTGTTTAGAGGGTGTTCTCAAGATTCTTTTCTAGTTGATTTGATTCGATCCCCTCCTCAAATGTCAGAGTTGCTGAGGCTCTGAATGAAAGGGGGGAATGAAAAGGAGAAGATGTGATGGTGAGCGTGTTCTGTGTCCCTTGTGCTATTCCAGAGGAGTATCGCTGTGCTGGCAATGGGAGCTGGGTGAATGAATTGCTGGGCACGGAGCTGCCAAAATGTGTTCCAGGTAATCATGGCTCAGGGTTGGGGAGAGACCATAGACATACGTGCAGGTGAGGGGGCCCAGTCTCTGAAAGTAGCTGTAGTCTTTTTGGGAAAGGACTTAACACTCTGGGTCTAGCCCAATGAAGTGGAGATAACACTGGGTTGTGGGCTCTCCAGCGCCTTGGGGAATTCCTCTGCTGCGCTGACTCAGGCCAACTGACAGGAAATAGGAAATCAGCCAGTGACAGTTGGCGTCAGAGAGAGGTCCAGTTAGGTTTGGTAAAGTAGATCTAGTAAGGGGATGTAGAGTTGCTGAAAACAGGGCCTGAAAATTGAGAGTGAGGAATCCACATGCAGAAACAAGACCAGCTGAATAGCTCCGTTATTATGTAAAAGTCTATATGGCAACAAGATATAAAAGGAATAAAAGAAATGAGACGTTACAGACAGATCAGAGTTGAATAGAAGACTTTCAGGCAAAGCCAGAATAATAATGATGATCTTGGTAGTAACTACAGTGTCATTGAGGGCTAGGTACTGAGCTAATTAATTGCATTTATTATCTCCTTTCAGTCCTTGCAACAACCCGTTGAGGTGTTATTAGTCCCATTTCAGAGATGAGTGAACTGAGTACAAGGTCACAGAGTTAGTAAGAGGCAGCAGTAGACTTTGAACCCAGATCTGTCTGAGTCCAAAGTCTGTTACGCTCTACTCAGAGTTCACTCAGGCTGACTACTGAGGGATTTAGGTAAGCTGACTTCATCTGGAATAAAATTCAGTTGTAGTTGCTTTCGGTAATGGCAAAGCGTTCAAACCTGGAATCAATGGGGAATGAAATGAAGGATGAAAGAAGAGACCCCTCCCTTTGCCCTACCTCCATGGATTACTAGGAGGCCTCAGCTGCAGTTAGGACTTCAGTACAGAAGGCGATAAGCATTTGACCCGTCAGAAGAAGGTAGAATGCTCCTCCACTATCTGTATGAGGAAAGAATCTCCCAGCACTGGCTCCGGTTGGGCTGCTGTCCCTGTACGCTGAACCTAGAATGAAGAGAACCTTTAGAGGGGCTGTTCCTATTGTGAGGCACTAGTTCATTTGGACTCTTCAATTCTCACGCGGCTACAGTTTAACCAGAGTCTTACCCACAAGACTGCCTGTGGCTTTGGAAAAGTGAGATGCTTGGTGATTACATTCAGGGTGAGTCAGATACTCAGATGGTTGACCAAATGGAGGGTTGGCTCTATTGTGCTAGAGAATTCTGAAGGCCAGGAGGTTTTCTGAGTGGTTGGAGGATCTGCAGGAGGCCAATAATTTATTTCTTGATCCCTCTCTACCTTGTTCTTCTTCCTTCCTAGTCTGTGGTGTTCCCAGTAAGCCCTTTGTAGGAAGACAGAGGATATTTGGAGGATCCATTGCAGAAATTGAAAATTTCCCCTGGCAAGTCTTCTTTTCAAGCCCATGGGCTGGTGGGGTCCTCATCGATGAGTACTGGGTGCTGACAGCTGCCCACGTCGTGGAGGGAAACCGTGACCCAGTAATGTATGTTGGGTCCACCTCAGTAGTCACCTCAGAACTGACAAAAGCCCAAATGCTTACTGCCGAGCGTGTGATTATTCATCCGGGTTGGGTATTCATGGATGCCCCAGAAAAAAGGAAGAATTTTGACAATGACATTGCACTTGTACAGCTGAAAGAGCCAGTGAAAATGGGACCCGCTGTCTCCCCTATCTGCCTGCCAGGTACCTCCTCAGAATACGATCCCTCAGTGGGAGACCTGGGACTGATCTCAGGCTGGGGCCGAACAAAGAAAAGAGATCATGTGCTCCAGCTCAGAGGGGCAAAGTTACCCATTGCTCCCTTAGAAAGGTGCCGGGAGGTGAAAGGGGAAAATGTTAAAGTGGATATAAATACCTTTGTTTTCACTAATAACATGATCTGTGCTGGAGGAGAGAAGGGTGTAGATAGCTGTGAAGGGGATAGTGGCGGAGCCTTTGCTATACAGCTACCCAAAGTAGAGACCCCCAAATTCTATGTAGCTGGTCTAGTGTCCTGGGGCCCCCAGTGTGGAACCTATGGGATCTACACACGAGTAAAGAACTATATTGACTGGATAAAGAAGACAATACAGGAAAACAGTACCCCCAGTAGGGACTGATCCATCCATACACCACCAGCCTCTTCAAGGACTATGACCAATCTGCTTTCTGTTCCTCTCAATATTCCCATGATTTCACTATGATTGAAAAATGACTTGGGAGTATGATTTAAATAGAACTTGATTGTTGGGATATCTAGCTGAGAGTAGTGTTTGATCATTACATAGTGCTGGCCATTCAGTGTGGTCTTAATCTATGGGGTCCTCTCCCTTGAATACCAACTATGGCTAACGACATGAGAAGGATGCTCCTATCTTGCCCTATTCCCTAGTGAGTCCCCTCTCCTCCTTCCTGATGATTGCCCGACATTACAGTTCTGACTGGAAGATTTAGTGTTGGGCATACCCTTGATTTTTTGCTTCCCCTTTACTGTTTGAACTTGTGTTTGCTTTATCATACTCAGTGTCTACTCTCTACTCATAATAAATCATGTTTATAACTCAGTTCTGGCTGACTTGTCTTATTCCACATCAGGACCTCAGCCCCAGAGAAAGGTGAGGAATGGGCTGTTGTGTCATGGAAATTCAGTCATCTAGCAACTAATATTTAATTGTCATGAAAAGGGAATTCTGATTTTCTCTTCTCTTCCAATTGAGATTTAATGAATATTGTGGGTTGGCGTGAAGTCATCAATACAAGGTACTATAAGCTGCTTTTGAAATTTATGAAATAAACCCAAACTTCATTCAGAAGTCCACACACAACACTTAGAATTGGTTGTTTAAGATCTTTAGGTATAAAAATTTGAGGTATAAATTATTACAGTGTCTCAAAAAATTAATTTTCCTTTAATACTCATTTGTATGATATAATGTTTTTGGCATAGTACAATATTATTACTTAATAAAAAGAAAAAAGAAATTGAACACTCTTATCCGTTTTCCTCGTGGTTTTGATCAA
Organism: Crocuta crocuta; assembly: GCF_008692635.1. Classification (NCBI taxonomy): domain Eukaryota; kingdom Metazoa; phylum Chordata; class Mammalia; order Carnivora; family Hyaenidae; genus Crocuta; species Crocuta crocuta. The sequence goes on along the minus strand of NW_027529427.1, from coordinate 2,092,982 downwards.
TTCATCAGTCAGGCAACAATGCCTTCTTTGGACTGAACTCTGCCATGACATTATAGCTGAAAATTCTGGTGAGGACGGACCCAAAGACTGTCCCTTCTATTCTTTTGCAAGAGAGTAAAAAACAACAACAACAACAACAACAACAACAACAACAAACCACCAAACAACCTTCCTCCTCCCCAGAAAATGGATTAGTAATGAAAAATGACCACAGAGTTGTGCTAGCGGAATTTTGGGACTCTCTAAAGTTGCTTTTTGCGTGATTCCTAGAATCAGCAATTTTACTTTATACTTCCTGCATGCCTGGGTTGTTTTAAACTAAAAATATGAGAGAGCTATTTTTCAACTTTACTGAGATATAATTGACAAAATTGTAAAATATTTAAGGTGGGCAATGTGATGATTTCATATGCATGTATATTGTGAAAGGTTCCCCCATCACATTAATTAATTCATCACCTCACATATTTACCCTTATAAATATTTTTTTGGGGTGAGAACACTTTAAGTTCTACTCTCTTAGCAAATTTCAATTATACAGTATAGCATTACCAACTACAGCCACCATGTTATACATTAGAGCTTCAGACGTTACCCATCTTCTAACTGAAAGCTTTTATCATTTTTCCAAACTCTCCTTATTTCCCCTATACTTACCCCCACCATCCCCTGCCAGTAACCACTTTTCTATTCTCTGTTTCCATGAGTTTGGCTTAATTTTTTTTTAAATTTTTTAATGTTTTATTTATTTCTAGGAGAGAGAGAGAGACAGCGTGAGCAGGGGAGGGTCAGAGAGAGAGGGAGCCACAGACTGAAACAGGCTCCAGGCTCTGAGCTGGCAGTCAGCACAGAGCCCGACGCGGGGCTCGAACCCACAAACTGCGAGATCATGACCTAAGCGAAAGTTGGACGCTTAACCAACTAAGCCACCCAGGCGCCCCGGCTTAATTTTTTTTTTTAAGTTTCCACATATAAGCAATGCCATGCAATATTTGCCTTCTCTGTCTGGCTAATTTCACTTAGCATAATACCGTCCAGAGTTGTCTATGACATCATTTCCTTTTTTTAAAAAAAGTTGAATAATATCCCATTGTATGTAATATACACCATATTTTCTTGATCCATTCATCTCTTGGCACTTAGGCTGTTCCATACCTTGGTTATTGTGATTAATGCTGCAAAGAACATTGGAGTAGAGACATCTCTTTGAGATAATAGTTTAGTTTCTCTTGAATATATATATCCAGAGGTGGGACTGCTGTATCATATATATTTTTACTTTTTATTTACAAAATATTATATTTATTTTTAAGTAATTTCTACACCCACGTGGAGCTCGAACTTACCACCCCGAGATCAAGAGATGCACACTCTACTGACCGAGCCAGGCAGGCACCTCCATATTTCTATTTTTAATTACCTGAAACACCTCCATGCTGTTTTGCATAGTGGCTGTAGCAGTTTACGTTCCCAGGAACAGTGTACATGTGTTCCCTTTTCGCCACATCCTTGCCAACATTTGTTATCTTTTTTTGTTTTTAGTAGCCATCCTAATAGATGTGCGGTGACATTTCATTGTGGTTTTGATTTGCATCTCCCTGATGATTAGTGATACTGAGAACATTTTAATGTACCTGTTTGTCATTGGTATGTCTTCTGAAAAGTGTCTATTCGGGTCCTTTTCCCGTTTTAAAATGGAGTTATTTCCCTTTTTGCCATTGAGCTGTAGTTGTTCCTTGTGACTTTTGGGTATTAAACCTTTATTGGATTTGTGGTTTGCAAATATTTTCTTCCATTCAGTCGTTTTCCTTTTCATTTTGTTGATGGTTTCTCTTCCTGAGCAGAAGATTTTTAGTTTGGTGTAGTCCTACTTGCTTATCCTTTGCCTTGGCGTCAAATCAAAAAAGTCATTGCCAAGACCATTGTCAAAGAGCTAACTCCCTATGTTTTCTTCTAGGTGGTTTATAGTTTTAGGTCTTATGTTTAAGTTCTTAGGATTAAAGACTTTTCCAGTTGATTTTTGTGTATGGTGTAAGATAATGGTCTCGTTTTATTGTTTTGCATATAGCAATCCAGTTTTCCCAGCACCATCTATTGAAAAGACTGCCCTTTTCCCATTTATGTTTTTGGCTCCCTTTTAAAAGATTAACTGGATATCTATGTGGGTTTATTTTTGGGTTCTCTACTTTTTGCCATTGATCTGTGTGTCTGTGTTTATGCCAATACCATATGTTTTAATTATTATAGCTTTGTAATATAGTTTGAAATCAGGAAGTGTGGTGCCTCTAAGTTTGCTCTTCTTTCTCAAGATTGCTTTGGATATACAGGACCTTTTGTGGTTTCATCCCAATTTTAGGATTGGTTTCTGTGAAAAGTGCCATTGGAATTTTGATAGGGATTACATTGACTCTATGGACAGCTTTAGGTAGAAGGAGGGACATTTTAACAATATTAATTCTTCCAGTCCATTTATTTGTATCTTCTTCATTTTCTTTCATCAATGTTTTATAGTTTTCAGTGTATAGATCTATCACCTTATTGGTGAAATTTATTCCTAAGTATTTTATTCTTTTTGATGCTATTGTAAATGAGATTGTTTTCTTAAGTTATGATAATTTGTTGTTACTGTATAGAAACACAACTGATTTTTGTGCATTTATTTTATATCCTGCAACTTTACTGAATTTATCTATTACTTCCAACTGTTTTATTTTGGTGGGATTTTTGAGGATTTTTCTACATGTTTTCATGTCATCTATCTGCAAATAGATACAATTTTACTTCTTTTCCAATATGAATTCATTTTATACATTTTTCATGACTAATCACTCTGGTTAGGACTTCTAGTACTATGTTGAATAAAAGTGGTGAGAGTGGGCATCTTTGTCTTGTTTCTGATTTTAGAGGGAAAGCATTCAGGGGCTCCTGGGTGGTGTGGTCGGTTAAGTGTCCAACTTTGGCTCAGGTTATGATCTCATGGTTCGTGTGTTTGAGCCCTGCATTGGGCTCTCTGCCATCAGCAGGGAGCCTGCTTCAGATCCTGTGTCTCCCTTTCTCTCTGCCCCTCTCCCATGGGCATGTACGCCCTCTCTCTCTCTCTCAAAAAAAAAAAATCTTCTGTACAATCAACAAAACTAAAAGACAATTGATGGAATGGGAGAAGATATTTGCAAACAGCATGTCGGAAAGGGTTAGTATCCAAAATCTATAAAGAACTTATCAAACTCAACACCCCAAAAACAAATGATCTAGTGAAGAAATAGACATAAGACATGAATAGATACTTTTCCAAAGAAAACATCCAGATGGCTAACAGACACATGAAAAGATGCTGAACATCACCCATCATCAGGGAAATACAAATCAAAACAAGAATGAGTTACTGCCTCACACTTGTTACAATGGTTAACATTAACAACTAAGGAAACAACAGATGTTGGCGAGGATATGGAGAAAGGGGAATACATTTGCACTGCTGGTGGGAATGCAAACTGGTGCAGCCACTCTGGAAAACAGCATGGAGGTTTCTTAAAAAGTTAAAAACTACCCTACAACTCAGCAATTGCACTACTAGGTATTTATCCAATGGATACAGGAGTGCTGTTTCGAAGGGGCACATACACCAGAGTTTTTATAGCAGCACATCAATAGCCAAATTGTGGAAGGAGCCCAAATGTCCATTGACTAATGAATGGATAAAGAATATGTGGTATATATACATGATGGAATATTACTCGGTGATCAAAAAGAATGAAATCTTGCCCTTTGCAACAACATGAATGGAACTACAGTGTGTTATGTTAAGCAAAATAAGTCAGGCAGAGAAGGATAAATATATTATTTTACTCATTTGTGGAATTTAAGAAACAAAACAAATGAACACAGGGGAAGGGAAAGAAAAATAAGATAAAAAGAGACAGGAAGGAAAACCATAAGAGACTCTTAATTACAGAGAACAAACTGAGGGTTGCTGGAGAGGTAGTGGGGGGGGAGTGATGGCTGAATGGGTGATGGACATTAAGGAGGGCACTTATTGCGGTGAGCACTGGGTGTTATATGTAAGTGATGAATCACTAAATTCTACTCCAGAAATCATCATTACACTACATATTAACTAACTTGGATTTAAATAAAATTTAAAAAATTAAAAAAAATAGAATACCCAGGAAAATAAACATTTAAAAAATTTAAAAATAGAGGGAAAGTTTCCAGATTTTCACTGTTTAGTATGATGTTAGCTATGGACTTGTTACATGTGGCCTTACTACTTTGAGGTACAATCCCTCTATAGCCAATTTGAGAGTTTTTCTTATGAAATGATGTTGACCTTTGTCAATGCTTTTTCTGCGCCTATTGAGATGCTTCTGTGATTTTTAGCCTTTATTTTGTTAATGTGGTGTGTTACAATGATTTGCAGATGTTGACCCATCCTTGCACCCCTGGAATAAATCCCACTCAATCATGGTGGGATCCTTTTAATGTTGATTATTTTCTTGAGGATTTTTACATCTCTGTTCATCAGGGATTTTGGTCTGAACTTTTCTTATCTTGCAGTTCCTTGTCTGGCTTTGGTATCAGGGTGATGCTGGCTTCATAAAATGAGTTTGAACGTGTTCCCTCAAAAAGGAAAAAGTTGAGAAGTACTGGTGTTAATTTTCTTTAAATATTTGGTAGAATTCATTGGTGAAGACTTCTGGTCCTGGGACTTTTGTTTTTTGGAAGGTTCTGATTACCAACTCAATCTCTTCACTAGTAATCTGTCTGTTCACATTTTCTATTTGTGATTCAGTCTTGGTAAATTGTACTTTAGTAGGAATTTATACATTTCTTTTCAGGTTGTCCAATTTGTTGCCATATGTTGTTCACAGTAGTCTCTTATGATCCTTTGTATTTGTATGATGGTGTCAGCTGTAATGTTTCCTCTTTCATTTATAATTTTATTTAGTTGAGTTCTCTTTCTTTTTCTTGGTAAATCTAACTAAAGGTTTGTCTGTTTCGTTTTTGTTTACCCTTTAAAAAAACCAGCTCCTAGTTTCATTTTCTATTTTCTTTTTAGTCTCTGTTTATTTCTGCTCTAATCTGTGTTATTTTCTTCCTTCAACTAACTTCAGGCTTAGTTTGTTCTTTTTCTAGTTCCTTGGGGCATAAGTAAGGTTGTTTGAGACTTTTCTTGTTTCCTAATGTAGGCATTTATCACTATGAACTCCCTCTTAAAGCTGTTTCTGTTGCATGTCATAAGTTTTGGGATGGTGAATATCCATTGTGTTTTGTTTTTTAAGTTTCCTTATTTATTTTGAGAAAGAGAGAGCATGAGAGAGGGGCAGAGAGAGAGAGAGTGGGAGATAGAGAATCCCTTGTAAGCTTTGTGTTGTCAGCACAGAGCCCAACATTGGGGCTTGATTTCCTGAACCATGAGATCGTGACCTGAGTCTGAAGTTAAGAGTCAGAGGCTTAACTGACTGAGCTACTAAGGTACCAGTGTATTTCATTTGCTTCAAGATTTTTTAAAAATAATTTTTTAATGTTTATTTTATTCTTGAGACAGAGAGAGACAGAACATAAGTGGGGGAGGGGCAAAGAGAAAGACACACAGAATCCGAAGCAGCTCCAGGGTCCGAGCTGTCAGCACAGAGCCCGATGCGGGGCTTGAACCCACAAACTGAGATTGTGACCTGTGCTGAAGTCGGACACTCAACTGACTGAGCCCCCCAGGTGCCCCTCAAGAAGTTTTTTGATTTCTCTTTTGATTTATTCTTGATTCATTGGTTATTCAAGAACCAGTGAATTTTCCAGTTTTCTTCTTGTCATTGATTTGCAGTTTCATCCCACTGTAATCAGGAAAGATGCTTGATATGATTTTACTCTTCCTAAATTTATTAAGACTTGGTTTGTGACTAACATGTGATCTGTCCTGGAGACTGTTCCATGTATGCCTGGGATGAATGTGTATTCTGCTGCCATTCTTTTTTTTTTTTTTTTTAATTTTTTAACATTTATTTCTGAGAGAGAGAGACAGAGTGAGCAGGGGAGGGTCAGAGAGAGAGAGAGACACAGAATCTGAAACAGGCTCCAGGCTCTGAGCTAGCTGTCAGCACAGAGCCTGACGCAGGGCTCGAACCCACCAACCGTGAGATCATGACCTGAGCCGAAGTTGAACGCCCAACCGACTGAGCCACCCAGGCACCCCTATTCTGCTGCCATTCTATGAGTTGTTCTGTAAATGCCTTTTGGATCCATATGGTCTAATATTTCCTTATTGATTTTCTGAAGGGATGATCTCTTGTTGAATGTGGGTAGAGAAACTTTACCTAGGTCGGATCCATGAACTCTGCCATTATTTTTAAATGATGTTAAAAAATCATTTTTGTTTGAGATATAGATTCATAGGAAGTTGCAAAGATAACACAGTGAGGTCCTGTGTCCCCTCCGTTGATTTCCTCTAATGCCTACATCCTATGTAACTACAGCACAATATCAGAACCAGGAGACTTACATTGGTACAACGTGTGTGTATAGTGTTGTGTGAGGTTATACAATTATAAAATGATCTCTTGTGGGGATTCATAATCACCACTGCAATCAACATACAGAACTATTCCATCACCACAAAGAATTCCTTTATGCTGCCCCTTTATAGTCACACTCTTTTTTATTTTCTTTTTCAATGAAAAAAAGACAATTTTGAAAGATCTAGATTTTTTCAGTTGTGCCACGGGGCCAAGGGAATTGAATTTCGGGTGTGCCCACCCCTCAGCCAGAGAAAGAGGGCAACTAGATAAATGATGGGGGACCGCGGAACTGTGGTCAACAGCAACCACAGTGGGGGCAATCCAAACGGGGAGAGCATAAATTTAAAGTGAGAGTCCCCTAACGGGTGCAGTTTCCGTTTTTAAAATCTTTTGTTTTACTACAAGAAAACCAACAACTGCCAGTAAGGCACTGTTTCTAATTTTAACCACTTCATTCTGTCTGACCTCTAACTAAGCTGTTTGCAATCCCTGTCTTCCTTTATGTTTAGCATGGAAGCAAATTCTTTCTTTGTCTTCACTGCTTGGGACTGACTGTAATATTTTTGGTATAATATGCTCAGGTTTTCCATCTATTGGTGGGTAAAATAAAAATGTTTCTTAATCTCCCTTGGATAAAAAATGAGAAGAATCTTTTTATTTAAATTTTTAAATCTTTATTTATTTTAGACACAGAGCTCACGTGGGGGAGGAACAGAGAGAGAGACACACACAGAATCTGAAGCAGGCTCTAGGCTCTGAGCTGTCAGCCCAGAGCCCAACGTGGGGCTTGAACTCACAAACCACAAGATCATGACCCGAGCCAAAGTGGGACACTTAACCATCCAGGTGCCCCCCAAACAAGAAGAATCTAAGATTTCCAACAGGAGAAAAAAAAAAAAAGAATTTTTAGAATAAAAATTGATAGAAGCCAGGGGGAAAAGCAAGAAGTCCTTGAGTAGATATTTGAGAGAAAACACAGGATGAAAGAGAAAGAGAATACTGGGATCCCAAGAGACCAATGTCCCAAAAAACTCCCTAAGGAGAGACACTGGTCTCATGGAACCAAACAGAGGTGGTGAGCATGTGGAAGAGCTGAACCTTACCACCTGGCCAGAGATACCGCAAGAGAGATTTCAGAAAACAATGATCATTTAGCTCAGGTCTAGGTGAACTCTACATCTTCTTTAAAAAAAATTTTTTTTTTGTTTATTTATTTTTGAGACAGAGAGAGACAGAGCGTGAGCAGGGGAGGGGCAGAGAGGGAGGGAGACACAGAATCTGAAGCAGGCTCCAGGCTCTGAGCTGTCCGCACAGAACCCGAGGCGGGGCTTGAACCCATGAACTGCGAGATCATGACCTGAGCCAAAGTTGGATGCTTCACCAACTGGGCCAGCCCCTAGGTGAACTCTACTTCTAATTTGGGGTTGTGTGATTGGCGTTCTCTACTTGTGACACAGGTTAATGAAAAAAATTTGGTGGAGCACCTGGGAGGCTCAATTGGTTAAGTGTCCGACTTCAGCTGACACTATGATCTCACGGTTCGTGATTCTGAGCCCTGTGTCTGGCTCTGTGCTGACAGCTCAGAATCTGGAGCCTGCTTTGGATGCTGTGTCTCTCTCTCTCTACCTCTACCCTACTTGTGCTCTGTTTGTTTCTCAAAAATAAATAGACACTAAACAAATTTTTTTGGGGGGGGTGCCTGGGTGGCTCAGTTGGTTAAGCATCTGACTCTTGGCTTCAGCTCAGGTCATGATCTCATGGTTTGAGAGTTTGAGCCTTACGTTGGGCTCCATGCTGACGTGCGAGCCTGCTTGGGATTCTCTCTCTCCCTCTCTTTCTGCCTCTTCCCTGCTCACTTTTTCTGTCTCTCTCCCCAAAATAAATAAAATTAAAAAAATTAAAAACAATTTTGAAATTGTGTTAGTTTGTCGTGGGTGGCTCTGAGCGCTTTCCAACCTCCTTTCCTGGTCCTTGGTTGGTTGTTCCCCTTCGGTCATCCTGGGCTGTCCTTACTACCTTCCTTCAGTGCTGATAGATATAAATCAGCTCATCAGGTTGACCTGTATCTAAAGGGTTAAAGGATGTTAATGACATTTCAACCATCAGTCAGAAATGGGAGGCATTACTTGATGTTGGGGGGCTTAAAATTTTCCCAGGACTCTGAGAATCATACCACATCCTTGTTTCTGTACCTTTAATGGTAGTAAGTTTTATTGCATTACATCAGACTCGGTGAAAGTTGTGTTGAGAAGGGAAAGGGGTAAAAAGCATGAGTCTAAGATCACAGTCACAAAGAAAGACCTTGCCCTCTGCTTGTGGAAGGGAAAGCAGCAACGTACTAGAAGGACATCTTCCCAGTACAGCCTACCATATGGCCAACACTGTGTTAGGCCTGTTACGTGTATTTGCTCATTTAACTCTTCAATATTTGCATGAGATACTATTGTATAAAATTGGTATGAGATACTATTAGACAGAAAAACTGAGGCTCAGAGAGGTTAAGCAACTTGCCAAGTTACCCTGGGTGGAAAGAGGCCAGCCCTCTTGACACAAGAGTGAAGTCCCTGAACTACTGTGCCTCTTGCACCTTATCCAGTTGGTGACTTTTTTTCTCCCCCAGCTTCCATTCCATATAGGGGCTGGCATTGTGTGACCACCTTCCTTGAGCCTCCTTACCATGTCCAGACCATTCTCTTCTTTCCCTGGTCTCTTAGTTTTGAAGCTCATGTCGTATTATCAGACTGTACACCTGCATCTATACATGACTGTGGTCATCTCCTGGAATCTGGGTCATTCCCCACAGGTCTCAGTGACCTTGGTCCCTGACTCGTTGTCTTCCTAACACTATTCCTTGTCCAGTCTTTGGCAATTTCAATGTACAGATAGGCGACCCTTCTAAAGCTTTAGCCTTATAGTTTCACAAATCTTCTTCTCTGACACCTTTATCTTCCACTTTATCTTAGCCACACACTCCCATGGTCATACCTACATAGACTTTTTCATTACCAATAACTGCAATTATTCCAACTTCACACATCCCTTCTTTTGCCACCACCTCCTATTTTTCCAGGCCAATTCCTATGGGTCTGTACTTCCTATATCCTATGATACCAGAAACATTAATACATCAATCCTACTTACTATTTACTGTCGATTATGCGCTCTATACTTGGTCTCCTCTTTACCCAGCTTAAGTTCAGTATAATAACTCTTTTGCATACAACTTGGACTCCTGTGCCCTTCTATGGTTTCAATATATTTACTTGGCAAAATGGAACCCGCCTCCTCTATGCCTTGTGTTGGTGCAGCTGATAGTGGCTGCCGGAAGACATACAACCTAACTCATGATGGTCTCACAAAAGTGAGAACAGCCATCTCATTTAAATTCATGACCATGGCATCTCAAGTGGACTCTGGATGCTCCCTGGCAATCAAAATTCTCTAATCCATTCTCTCTCCTACTCTCCTTGATGACTTTTCATTCTGTCTTTTCTCTCCTCAAACCCCCAAGTCCTCCATCCACACTCTCAGCTGGTGACCTTGTTTTCTACTTCACCAAGACAAACAAAGAATTAGAGAAGAACTACACATTTCTGTCATCACACCTACGGAAATACCAGCATCTTATACTCTGCTTGCCTGTCTGTTAGCGTACATAACATATTCATGCTTCCAACTGGGCTCTATCTCTCCCCTACCTCCACTGATCACTATCATTTTCCCTCTCTATTATGTAATTCCCATCAACATAGAGATATGCTGTTATTTCTCTAACTTAAAAAAAAATGCCCTTCTCTTACTCCAGTTCTTCCAATAGCCTGCTCTGTTTCTTTGTTCCCTTTTGCAGCAAATTTCTTAAAACAATTGATTATACTCATAGTCTCCAGTTCCTCCTCTTCCACTCTCTTTCCAACTCCAGTCTGACTTTCCACCCCACCCTCCATCATTTCCCCAAACTGTGCTTTGCCGGCTCTCCAGTGACCTTGGCATTGCTCTATCCCAGGATCGATCCGCAGTCTTCATCTTGACCCAGAAGTGACATTTGCTAAGTCAATCAACTGATCACTCCTTTGCCTGGATGCACTTTCTTTCCTTGGGTTCAAACTTCTGCATTCTACGGTTTTCCTCCTACTTCAGCGGTCACTATCTTGGTCCGCTCAGGCTGCCATGATGAAATATTACAGACTGGGTGCCTTAAACAACAGGCATTTATATCTTATGGTTCTTGAAGCTGGGGAGTCCAAGATCAAGGTGGTGACAGATTCCCTTTGGGTGAGGTCCCTCCTTCTGGCTTGTAGATGCACTGTGTGCTCACATGGCCTTTTCTTGGTCCTATGTGTGGAGAGAGATCTTCCTCTTCCTACAGTCAGGACCTCATCTAAACCTAATTACCTCCGAAGGGCCCCACCTCCGAATACCATCATATCGGGAGTAGCGCTTCACCATATGTATTTTGAGATTCACATTTGTTCTGTAACAGAACTTCTGAGGCTCACAACTTCTCAGCCTCCTTTGCTGACTTTTCCCGTTCTCCCAGACTTTTTATAATGTCAGGTCTCAGGGCATAAGCACTGATTCTTCTCTCTTCTGTATTTTCACTTCCTTGGTGGCTTCATTCAACCCTGTGGCTTTCAATACCCATCTGTATACCTCTCAGTAACGCCAAACTTTACATTTTTAGTTTAGAGCTGTTCCCTCAACTCTAAATTTATACATCAAACAACATATTCAGCATGTCTTGTTGGGTGTCTGACAGACATTTATTTAACTTTTTGAATAGAGAGGATGAAGTTATAGCAATTGTTTTAATGTCCCGGTCTGCTAATTCTTTTTTTTTTTTTTTTACAAATAGTTTATTGTCAAGTTGGTTTCCATATAACACCCAGTGCTCATCCCCACAAGTGCCCTCCTCCATGCCCATCTCCCCCCTACCCCCTCCACACCCATCAGTCCTCAGTTTGTTCTCAGCATTCAAGAGTCTCTCATGGTTTGCCTCTCTCCCTCTCCCCCACCATTTCCCCCCTTCTTCTCCCCCATGGTCCTCCGTTAAGTTCCTCCTAATCCTCCTATATGTGCAAACATATGGTTTGTCCTTCTCTGCCTGACCCGGTCTGCTAATTCTTACAGCTGTCAGTTTTTGCTTGGTTTTGATGTATTTTTCTTCTCATTACAGATTATACTTTCCTGCTTCTTTGTATGCCTCCTATTCTTTGATTGGTTGCCAGACTTTGTGAATTTTATCTTGTTGGGTGCTGGATATTTTTGTAATTCTATAAATATTCTGGAGCTTTGTTCTGGGACTTGATTAAGTTACTTGGAAACAGTTTGATCCTTTTGAGTCTTGTTTTTAACATTTGTTAGGTAGGACAGGAGCAGTGTTTAGGGCTAATTGTTCCCTACCACTGAGGCAAAACCCTTTCTCATACCCTACACATTTAGTCTGGCTGGTAGCATCCTGCACTGTTCCCAGCCCTGCTGATGGCCTGATACTCTTCCACCCAATTGTGTCATAGAGATTTTTTTCTCCATCCTTGAGTAATTTCCTTACTTATGGGTGAATACTAGTAGGGACCTTCCACACATCTCTGGCATTCTGTCTTTATGGCTTTCTCCTTTCCCATCCTCAGTTCTGTGAACTTGAGTGGTCTTGGCCTCTCTTCACTTTTGGCTCAACTCAGGGAGTCAACTAAGCGCTACCTGGATTTCTCCTTCTAGCACCTCAGCTTGGAAACTCTCTCCAGGCGGTGAGCTGGGGCAATGGTAGAGCTCAGTCTTTCAGGGATCGTTGTCTTTTGTTACTTGAAGTTTAATGTGTGGAGAACTATTGTGTCAGATATTTGATGGTTTTTTGCTGTTTGTTTCAGGACGGAGGGTAAATCTAATCCCTGTTACTCCATCTTGATCCTAATCTAATAGGATCTGAATCTCAACAAGTGCAAGACGGATCTCCTCATGTTTTTCATCAGACCTGCTCTTGTAATCTGCAACTATTTGACTTCTTTCTTTTCTTCATCCAGCTTTCCCCAATATTTACTCCATCAGGAAATCTTCTGGCTCCTCCTGCAAATTTGATACATAATATGATGACTCTATTTATTTATTATTTTGTTAATGTTCATCTATTTTTGACAGAGAGAGAGATAGACAGACAGACAGAGCATGAGCAGAGGAGGGAAACAGTATCTGAGGCAGGCTTCAGGCTCTGAGCTGTCAGCACAGAGCCCAATGCTGGGCTTGAACTCAGGAACTGTGAGATCATGACCTGAGCCACGGTCAAATGCTCAACCCACTGAGCTACCCAGGTGCCCCAATAATATGATGACTCTAAATCACCTCCACTGTTAGCACTTGGTCTGAGCTGCCTTCATTTCTTGCCTGGATTACCATAATTGTTTCCTAATTGGTTCCCTTTATGCTCTTTTCCACCTATATAATCTGATCTCAATTCAGTGGCCAGAGTGAGCCTTTGAAAATGTAAGTTCTTATTACTCTGCATTGGCTGCCTCTGCAGTTCTCTAATGGACCAAGCATGCTCTTGTCTCAGAACCTTTGCACTGGCTGTTTCCTCTTCCTGGAATGCCTTTTCCCTAGATCTTTGAATATCTAACTTCCTTCGATCTTTGCCAAATGTCCACATTCTCAATGAGGTTACCCCCCTCCTTTTTTAAAGTAGGCTCCACGCCCAGCCTGGAGCCCAACTCGAGGCTCGAACTCACAACCCTGAGATTAAGACCTGAGCTGAGATCAAGAGTTGGACACTTAACTGATTGAGCCACCCAGGCACCCTGAGGTTACCCCTTTAAAAGTTATTTTTTAATTAAAAAATATTTTAACACAGCTCCATCTCTTTACTTTTTGACTAGATAAAGCATCTACGTGGCTCAAAATTGGAAAGATCAAAGTACACAGTGAAAACTTTTCTTTTTACTCTTGTTCTCTCCATGAGATCATCATTGTTTCTTGCATATCTTTCCAGCAATATTTTATAGCTATAAAAACGGTATATACCCACTCCTCTTTTTTGTACAAATAGTAATATTTTATACACACTGTCTTGCTTTTTACTTTTTCCATTTATCTATCTTGGAGATTGAATGGCTACATTGTATTTCATTATTTGGATATTCCATGCTATGCTTGGAAATTTGCAGCCAGACCTCTCAGAATTCAGGATTCTAATACTTTGCTGTCATAAACAGCACAGCAATGACTAACCTTGTATATATGTAATTTATCTCACATGTGAGACTATCTGCAGGAAAAATTCCTAGAAGTAGAATTGCTGGATCAAAGGCATGTGCACTTGTGGTTTTGGTAGCATGTTGCCAAATTGTTCCTTACAGGGTATGGACCAGTTCACATTCCAACAAGCAATGCATGAGAGACTGTTATCCCTACATCTTCACCGACACAGTATATTATCTCTTAAAATCATATAGCTAAAAATATGGTGGGTTGGGACGCCTGGGTGGCTCAGTCAGTTAAGCGTCCGACTCTTGATTTAGGCTCAGCTCGTGATCTCACAGTATGGGGGATCAAGCCCTATTCTGGGCTCTGTGCTGACAGTGCGGAACCTGCTTGGGATTCTCTCTTCCTCTCTCTCTGCCCCTCCCCCTCCGTCGGGTTTGCCCTTTGTCCCTCTCTCTCAAAATAAATAAAAAAGTAAACATTTAAAAAATGGTGTCTTAAGTATTTTCCTTTTTATGAGTTATCTTAAGCCTCAAAGCTTAATCTTAATTCATATTTTCTGATGTGTATTCATAGAACATTGCTTTCATCCGTTTTTTTGTTTTTGTGTGTTTTTTTTTAACTCCATACCCCTGAAGGATAAGCTGCACATGACTTTGGAGGAGGGGAGTGGGACCAGGAAGGTCAGAGCAGTCACCGGACTCTGCTAGGATTGCCTCTGATGATGAAAAAAAGGACAAAGGACTCAGAATCTCAAATTTGCCAGGAACCTTGGAAATGATATAGCTCGATGTTTTCGTTTTTGTTTCAGGTTTTTGTTCTCACTACCTCGGCCTCCTCCACCCACTCCACTCCCAAATCCATTGGAATCCTGCAGGCACTTGACTTCTGAAAAATACTAAGTGGCTGCAATTAACATGTGCTCCTCACACACACTGCACACCACTGGTGAACGCACTTGTGTAGACTGTGAGAAAAGTCCACAATCCTGACATCTAAAGTGCTCTTTTTTTAAAAAAATATATTTTTTAAATGTTTATGTATATTTTTGTGTGAGAGAGAGAGAGCGCGTGCAACCTGGGGAGGGGTAGAAAGAAAGAGACAGAATCCAAAGCAGACACCAGGTTCTGAGCTGTCAGCTGAGCCCAACACAGGGCTCAAACTCATGAACTATGAGATCATGACCTGAGCTGAAGTCAGGTACTTAACCCAATGAGCCACCCAAGGGCCCCTCTAACGTGCTCTTAAAACCTGAAAGTGTTTAAATAGTTTGGCCCCAAGATTATTTAGTGGCAAAACCTGACCTGATGGGCGGCTATTTAAAGTTTTTGCTTAGCTCATATGCTGACAATATTCAAATGCTTTTTCAGAAGAAGTAGCTCCATTTTTTGTTGCAGAGTGCTGCCCTAGACTCTGCTGGGGACGTCACATAACAGACCATCTGTGACATTTCTGAAATCTGTGAAATCTGGAATATTGAAAGGCAGTTGGCCCTGAGGGTGTCAGATAAGGGATCGTGGACTTTCATCTGGACTTAAAACTTCTCATTACTTGGGAAGGTTTTAACTCTGCACTGGTTTTTTCAAATTCAGGCCTGTGTGTGTCAGTTCATGCCAAGCTGTTCAAACAAGCCCAGAAGAGTCAGTTGTGCAATAACATCCCGATAATATTGTATTATAAACACTTACAATGCTTATGTTCAGTTTCAGGGTCTTCTCTGACCTTTAAATGTGTCTTAAGTAATATAAGTTATCTAAAAATAATGTTTGTTTTTTAAATTTGTTTTTAATGTTTCTATTTTATTTTTGAGAGACACAGAGTGTGTGCAGGGGAGGGGCAGAGAGAGAGGCAGACACAGAATGTGAAGCAGGCTCTAGGCTCTGAGCTGTCAGCACCGAGCCAGACGTGGGGCTGGAAGCCACAAGCCTGTGAGATCATGCCCTGAGGAGAAGTTGGAGGCTCAACCGACTGAGCCACCCAGGCGCCCCTAAATATATTGTTAATCTTTCAACTTGGAAAAAAACATTTCGTAACACTCCTTTAAAATTCTTTTTAATGCTTATTTAAAACATTTTTTAAATGATTATCTATATTTGAGAGAGAGACAGAGACAGAGACAGAGACAGAGAGATGGAGACACAGAATCCAAACAGGCTCCAGGCTCTGAGCTGTCAGCACAGCTGACACAGCACAAAAGCTGTGAGATCATGACCTGAGCCAAAGCTGGACATTTAACCAACTGAGCCACCCAGGCACCCCAGTGTTTATTTATTTTTGAGAAAGAGAGAGAGCGAGCGAGCAGTAGAGGGGCAGAGGCAGAGGGAGACACAGAATCTGAAGCAGGCTCAGGCTCTGAACTGTCAGCACAGAGCCCGATGCGGGGCTCGAACTCACGAACTGGGGGGTCATGACCTGAGCTGAAGTGGGACCCTTAGCCACCCAGGGGGCCCTCATGTCACTCCTTCCTTAAGAGACACTTAGAGGGGTGTCTGACTGGCTTGGTCAGTGGAGCATGTGATTCTTGATCTCAGAGTTGTGAATTTGAGCTCTACGTCGTGTGCAGAGATTACGTAAAAGTAAAATCTTTAAAAAAACAAGCAGAGGCACCTGGGTGGCTCACTCGGTGAAGTGTCCAACTTCAGCTCAGGTCATGGTCTCATGGTCTCTGGGTTTGAACCTGTGTCAGGCTCTGGGCTGACAGCTCAGAGCCTGGATCCTGCTTCAGATTCTGTGTCTCCCTCCCTCTCTGCTCCTCTCCTGCTTATGCGCTGTCTCTCTCTCCCTCTCTCAAAATAAATAAACATTAAAAAAATTAAAAATAAATAAATTAAAAAATATATTTAGAAATCATAAAGTGGGCTTTTATTAACTTATTTTTTAATTTACTTTTTAAAGAATGTTTATTTTATTATTTGTTAATTTTTATTTTTTTTATTTGAGAGAGAGAATGAAAAAAAGCACCTGAGGAAGGGAGAGGGTCAGAAGGAGAGAGGGAGAGAAGCCTAAGCAAGTTCCAAGCTCCACTTCCATACGGAGCCTGATTCAGGGCTTGAGATGGGGCTCAATCCCACAATCCTGGGATCATGGCCTCAGCTGAAATTAAGAATCTGACATTCAACTGATGGCGCCACCCAGGCGCCCTGGAAAGTGAGCTTTTAAAACAAGCAACTACAAGTGTGAGGAAGTCAGGCTTTTCTTCTTAGTATATAATCAAAACAAAATTAGAAATAAATTGTTATCTACAACCTTAGTTGTAAACGTGTGCATAAATATTTTTGATTCTCATTGCCTTCTTAAGTATTTTATTTTTATTAAAAATTTTTTAAATGTTTCTTTATTTTTGAGAGACAGACAGAGCATGAGCGGGGAAGGGGCAGAGGGCGAGAAGGAGACACAGAATCCAAAGCAGGTGCCAGGCTCTGAGCTGGCAGCACAGTGCCTGACGTGGGGCTCGAACTCACAGATTGCAAGATCATGACCTGAGCTGAAGTCGGTCACTTAACCGATTGAGCCACCCAGGTGCCTCTAAGTAAGTATTTTAAACACGAGCTTATTAAATCTTTCAACTCATTCTGCACACTGGCATTTCTTGTAAAATTTTATTTGGAAAGAGTTTCAATTGCCCAATGGTATTAAAAACGGAAGAGGACACTGATAACTAGAGACTGTGGAATACATCTTCTTCAATCCTTGGAGGGACATAAAGGGGACCGCTGGGTTGTTTCGAGGGAAGAACAGGGAGGGGATTATAGAAAAGAGCATTTACTTCACACAGTGGCTTTCTGCATCAGTGATTTTAATATGGATTCTTAGTGGTTATCAATAAGGGGTCAGATCATTTTTATTTTTGAACGCACTGCTCTCTGGATTTTGACCAAGTGAATTGTGGCCTCAGCCCTCCCCCTCCTCCATCTCCTTCTTGATCCAGTCCACATAGTTGAGTAATTTGGTGTAGAAGCCATAGCCCCTGCCGCAGCCGATGCCCCAGGATACGATGCCCGTGGCCACCCAGCGGTCGTTGTCCTCGTCCTTCACCGCAAAGACGCCCCCGCTGTCGCCCTGGCAGGCATCCTGCT
Organism: Crocuta crocuta; assembly: GCF_008692635.1. Lineage (NCBI taxonomy): Eukaryota > Metazoa > Chordata > Mammalia > Carnivora > Hyaenidae > Crocuta > Crocuta crocuta. The sequence goes on along the minus strand of NW_027529427.1, from coordinate 2,075,209 downwards.
TTAGAGACGGGTCCCCGGCACAGAACATGTTCGGAGAAAACACGTCGTTCCTATTTTTTTTCCGAAGCCAGTTCTCGCACGCCTCTCGCCTCCCTACGGGCAGACGGATGAACTTGAGGTCGTAAGAGAGCCGCTCCTCCATTATCCCAAAGCCACTGACGTAGCCCATGAGGCCCCTGTCATAGAAGGTCTCGTTGTCCGGGAGGCAGATGGGGAGGAGGTTGGGGCCCAGGGTGACGCTGTTTTCCAGCTCCAAGAGAGCGATGTCCGCCTCGAAGTTGTTAGACTCGTCCTGGCGGTAGTCCGGGTGGATGCTGACCCTGCGCACCGGGTGGTTCGCGAGTTTGGTGATCTCCTCCACGCTCACGTGGCCCAAGAACACATCCCGGGTGGCGTTCTGCTCCCCGTTGTAGTCCTTGGGGTAGAGGGTGTGCGCGGCCGTGAGGATCCAGCGGTCGCCCAGCAGGGCCCCGCCCCCGGGCCCATAGATGTTGGTGTAGGCCTGCCAGGGGAAGTTGCCCAGCTTGGCCTTCTGCCCGCCGATGATGCGCTGCTTCTGTTCCACGGGGTTGACGGGCTTCCCACACACTGGAGCCGAGAGACAGGGAAGGCAAGTTCAAGGCGGCCCAGGCCCGTCCCTCCCCCCCTCCCCGCNTACTCCCAGATTCCCCATCTGCTCAGTGAAAGAGCGGGAATGTCAGGACCCAGTACAGTTCTCTGGGTTCCTCTGTCCCTTCCTCCCGGGCCGTTCCCTTCCCTTTCCCCCTGTCCCCCTCTTGTCTAGTTTTGACCTCAAGCTGGAGTGTCTCTGCATTCACTTAGTCGCCAAGCTCTGTGCAGGCTCTTCCTGAGGCCCCGCAGGGCTGCTCAAGGCACAGGCGTGGCCCCCGAGGGCGTCCACTCACCTGGCAAACACCGAGGAATCTTCTGTCCTTCCTTTTCGTTCTTCCAAATGCCCTCGGCCGTGCAGGTATAGGCCCCTAGCGGAAAGAGGGGGCTGTGGGNTAGGGGGGCAGGTGAAGCAGGTCCCTGAGGCCAGTGCTAGCACAGGGTGTGTGCCGGATGGGGAGAGGGGAGATCGGGAACCAACATGGACAAGGATCAAAGGCAAGGTTCAAACAAGTAAGGAGGGAATCTCACAAGTGTCCAGAGGCTCCCTACGTATATTTTTTGTTTTCACGTTCAGTGAAAAAAATCAGAACGTTAACTCTATGTTTGGTGTGACCCCTATGTGTGAAAGCAGACATAAAAACCGGAAGGGACACATGAACATCTTATCAGTGATTGCCTCTTGGAAGTGGGTTTGTAGATAGTAACGGGGGCTACATTTTCTGATTGCTGATAGCACCATGCCTGTTGCTAAGCACTTTCTCGGCATTATTATCCTCATGTTTTGGACAAGGGAACTGAGCTTAAATAATTTGCACAAGGTCACATAATTTCTAAGTTTCAGAACCAAGATGCAAACGAAGCATCGTCTGACTTCAAAGCTCAGCTGTTTAATACTACTATATAATTTCAATATAAGATTTTTTTTCCTTTTTGGATGTTCCTAACCTACAAAGCATGTGATTTATTTTATTTAAAAAAATTATTTATTTTGAGAGAAAAAGAGAGAATGAGTGAGGGAGGAACAGAGAGAGAGGAGAGGGGGAGAGAGAATCCCTAGCAGGCTCCGTGCCAACAGTGCAGAGCCCAATGTGGGACTTGAACTCACAAACTGTGAGATCATGACCTGAGCCGAAATCAAGAGTCAGATGCTTAAGTGACTGAGCCACCCAGGTGCTCTTAGGGTGTGATTTATTTTATTTTATTATTTTATTTTAATTTTACTATTTATTTATTTTCATGGTTACTCATTTTTAAGAGAGAGAGAGAGAGATAGAGAGAGAGAGAGATGTAGCATGAGAGCATGAGCAGGGGAAGGGCAGAGAGAGAGGGAGACACAGAATCCAAGCAGGCTCCAGGCTCCAAGTTCGAGTTGTCAGCACAGAGCCTGACATGGGGCTCGAACTCACAAACTGGAAGATCATGACCTGAGCCGAAGTCGGATGCTTAATTGACTGAGCTATCCAGGCACCCCTGGTTTATTTTAAAGAAAAGTTTTGAAGATGAGTTTGAGAGTCATTTAGTAAATCTAAATGCAAAAAAGGTCACAACATAGTAGCCTGAGGGGCTTATGTGGGGAGAATGCTGGGGAAAGTCCCACTGATATAGTTGTAGGTGGTGGTGGTGGTGGTGATGATGGAGGTGGTGGAAATGATGGTGATGGAGATCGGGATGCTGCTGCTGCTTGTGGGGATGGGAATGGGAATGGTCATGGTGAAAAGGAGCTGCCTATTGGTGAGATTTAAGATTTTCTTTGTATCAGCTCAGGTGCCTCCTTATTCAACCCTACTAGATGCCTCTTGGCACTGGACTTTAGGCCCCTGAAGCCTGTGTCTGGGGAAGATACCTTAATATACATATATTCCCTAGGGGTTATGTTGGAAGAAATCTCAGAAGGTGTGCTGAGAAGATGGAAGGGAGAAGGCCGCCATTTGCATGGCTCCCTACCTCTCTCGGTTTCGCTGATGTCACCTCTGGTCTGCATCTTGTAGTATGGCTCCCGGCAGTAGTACTGTATACGGGCCTGGTAGGTGTTCACCCCCTTTGTGGTGGTGTAATTGAAGTCCCCATTAGTCAGGCTTCGGGGCTGTCCACAGTCCTTGACTTGGAGAGAACAGAGGGCCGTATGAGAGCTGAGAATGTACTGGAACTTAAGTGGGGAGAAAATGAGTTGTCTGCCCACGGAACAAGCTGGAACCTTAGGGAAATACAGTCAGTGGGGAGCACTCATGATGGACTGGAACTAGATGGAGTGAAATTCAATTTTGGGTAGAGCCCAGAATCTCAGCCCTTCAATACAGCTGAGATGAGGGCCGACTGGTTTCTGACACGGGCCAAAGGCTTCAAAGGACAACTGAGGGGGACAGTCTTTTGGGGAGAGGCTTAGTCCAGCTCCTTTCTTTTACATCCCAGGTACCCATGGCTGGAGTGGGGGGAGGGGAGGGGCGGGAGCAGGGTCAGATGCTCCTGAGTTGTGACTTACTCTTGCATCTGGGCATGGCACGATGCCAGGTGCCATCATCCTGACAGACAGCTGTGAAGGAGTGCAGCACCTGGTCTCCCTGTGTGAGAGGAGGTAGACAGAGGTATAGGCGTCATTAGTACCAGAAGGCACTGCGGTTCCTTTCCTGCCTCTCCCACACCAGAGCAGCAGGGAATGCAAGAACATCTCTCAAGCTCTCAGACCTCAGCACCCCTGAGGGTGTGGCTCCTTTGTTCTTCTCAGACCAGGGCTACAGATGGGAGCACTGAGTCACACAGCAGAAAGTCAGAGCAAGGGCTCATCGTCAGGCGGAATCATCCTCTCTCTAGACCCTTGTCTGTTTCCACTAAGGTCCAGTTGAACCCCACAATTTGAAATTAAAAACAGAATAAGCCTGGTTGTGTGTTTTCTGCATTGAAGCAAAACACGGTGCCCCGATACAGAACCATATTTGTCTTCTTTTGGAATACTTGCTGGTCTAGGCCTGCATCACTTCATTTCTCCTAGACCACAGTTTTCTGAAGGGCAAGGGCCCAGCCACTTTCCGGGGTGCTTGAGATACTGATGTGTGCTAAGTGCTATTGTAGTTGAGTAGATAGCAGGGACAAAGCAAGAAAATGGCACCCTCTGGATGAAAAGTAACTGGACAACACGGGTGAGTTTTATTAAGGCCAACAACCATCCCAGAGAGTTAGCCCTGGAAAAGACTGCAAGAGAGTGTATATGAGAACAAGGATGTTTGAGTGAAATGCAAATAATGAGAGACAAACTGTGTGACTTGCTTTAACTTCTGTGATGTGAATGACAAATGCCAAGGTAAGGGTAGTGGCAGCATAAGGAAGGGAGGGTTGCAAATGTGAGCAAAGAGTAGGTGAGTCTCTAGTCTTTTGGGTCCTGGATATCCAGTCTTCATTATGTAGCTGGAGATACCTTGGGGTAAAGAGCAACTCATCTGGCTAGCTCAGCTTGATGTAATGTTCATAGGCTGCGTGAAGGCTCTTGTGAATATGTGTGTTTCTTTTTACGGATCTCCTGCATCTAGAACACTGCCTGACCCTCTGGAAACATTTAAAATGTTTGTTGAATGAATTAACTACTGCTTAAGGACATACCGAAGGTCTTCTCTCTGATTCTGATTAGCTCTTCCAAGTGGATCTGTTGAACGAAGATGGGATGTCCAGTCCTGTGTCCCTGCCCAGGGGTCACTCCACTTTCATGTCTTTCAAAATAGCATTTTAGTTTACCAGCTTTTGTAAGATTACCTGATAAAACCATGTTCTTTACTGAGCCTGCAAAGCTGAGGACAGGGTGGTGGGCCCAGGCTGAGAACGTGCATTACAAAGTCCTGGGGCAAGAGGCAGGAGATTTGGCTGGAGTCCCTGCTGTACAAAATCTGGGATGTTGAGCGAGTCACTCGTTGTACTCCACCCTGCCTTTTCAGTTCCTAATTCTACAGTTATTGCACTAAGTCAGTAGTTCAAAAACTTGGCTGCATATTAGCTTCAAGTAATCCTGATGCCCTAGGAGCCAGGCAGAGGCATCAATCTCCAGGCCAGTGGAATCAATCTCTTACAGGGGACCCAGACATCAGTATCTGTAAAATTCCAAGTGTTTCCAATGTGTAGTCATGTTTGAGAGTTGGTAGACCAGGTGACGCTTCCAGCTCAAACATCTGTGTGTCTAATTGGGGCTGAGCCTAAATCTCATGTGGGACTGGGCTACCCATCTGAATTGCCCCTGGAAGGCTGGGCCAGCTCTCTTCCCTCTGCCTTGGGCTCTTACCTCCACAAGCTGGTAGCCTTGTTTGCAGGTGACAATGAAGTAGTCACGAAACTGGTATTGAGGCTGTAGGTCCTGGATGATAGTGAACTTGTCTAGGGTCTTGGGCTGGGGGCACTTGATGACTGTTGAGGAGACCAGAGGACATGTTTATTTCAGAGCTACTGTCCTTCTTTCTACCATCTGATTCTGCCCCGTTTCTGGCTAATGAGAGGGGTCCCCAGGAAACTTTACTTTCAGTGGTATAATGCAGCTTCCAGCCTCGGCTGTCCCCCGACTCATCCGTGAAGAACAGCAGATCCACCGCATTGCTGCTGCTGTCAAAGTCAGCGGGTCTTTGCTTCCCACAGAACTCACCGATGTTCCGTCCACTGGCATAGATCTGGTGGGGAAGAGGTGAGGGCCATCTCTCTAATTCAGACATTTTCCCACTGAGCCAGGATGGTGGTGTGGTGGGAAGCCTACTTTCTGTGTTTGTTTTCAGCTGGATGGGAAAAGGGATTCCCCAGGACCCACATCCAGTTGTGTGGGAACTTGCCTAGCCCATGTGTGATGTTGGTTATTCCTGTCCCAGTTGGCTGGAGGATCTAGTGGGAAGTGGGGATGAGGGATGCCAGGTGGAGAGGGGAAGGAGAGGATGGGGGTCTCTCAGGGAGTAGGATGGCTGTACCTGTAGCTGATCATAGGGGCAGTGTACTTGCTGGTGGTCATCGATTTCGAAAGGCTCCAGGAACTTGATATGGAGGGTGAGGCCGCGCTCCACCCGGATGCTATAGTTGCAGCGCAGGTCAGGGGGGTAGGGCTTGGGGTACTCCAGGCTAGAGATGTAGCCCGATGGCTCTATGTACAGCTCACTGCTGCACTCAGCTGTGAGAGCAGAGCCGGGCAGGTGTCACCGGGGACAGCAAGCCCTTGCTCAGTCCCTGCCTCCCTCCCACAGGGCTCCAACCTCACCCTGGCAGGAATGCCCATCCTTCTGAAGCTCGTAGCCCGGACGGCAGGAACAGAAGTAGCCACCAGGGTAGTTATGACACAGGTGCTGACACTGGGGCTGGAGATTCTCCTCCACTGAGTTGCGCTGGGAAGCACATTCATCGAGGTCTGGAAGAGATTCCAGAAGGAAGGGTTAAATCCCTGCCGGGGACTTCTGTAATGGCTCTGCTCCCAGAGAGATCGCTTACCAGAGGCCTAAAGACAAAGTCATCTCCCGGCCACCTGGACCTTCAGGCCTCTCTCATGCTTTCTAGAAACTGCCCGATGGTGACAGAACCCAGGTTGGCAGGCCTCCAATGGACAAAGCTCTCTTGAGGGGAAAAATAAGGAAGGATAGGCTTCCTTCTCCTTTGGATTCAAGATTCCCCTTTTCTGGTCCCTATTCCATATGGCACAGGCCAGAGAAAAAGGCTCCCAGGGACCACTCACCCACAGCTTGGTAGTAGGCCAGGAAGCCCCTGTAGAACATAATGGTGCCGTTCTCCTCATTGGAGAAGTCCGTGTGGAACGTCAGCAGCATCTTGTTCCCTTCAGACATAAATTCCTTCGCTTCTGGGGGGTTGCCCAGTGGAGAACCTAGTTGCCCACAGAACCTCCCCAGAGTTTTCTTGTCAGCAGAGATCTGGTGGAGGAAGGACAAGGGGTGGGAAGAAGAGCTGTTGAGGAGACACGTCCCAGGAGGAAGGTCGGTGAAGGTCCTCCTTTCGTCCCAAAGAGTGAGTGGTGCTCTACTGCTGGAAGAGCCTGCACCTGGTTTCTACCTGCCGGGCTCTGGCTGTTGTAACTTCCCCCCGCCCTGGGAGGGACTTTCCTGGTGCATCTGAGTCTCCCTGTGGGTAACTCCTTGCATGCTCCCCTGTGCCTGGTACATCATCCCTTCCTTGTTCTATGTCCCCCAGCACGTTTCGGGCCTTTCTTCATTTCCACCACCTACATGCTCGTCTTCCACTGAAATCCAGGTTGTCTCTACCCAAGCCTTCAGCATTCCTTCATTCCTAGAGCCCGACAGGTCTGCTTTATTTTCTCTCTAGTTATCCCACTTCACCTTATGCAAACCATTCACATCCAGTCATGCCTCTTAATAGACTCAGCTGAGAGTGAGCCCCTCCAGCCTTCATATTGGCAAGCATCACCCTTATCTCTTTCCATTTAAAAACATTGTTTAAGTCTATTTATTTTGAGAGAGAGAGAGAGAGAGACAGAGGGAGAGAGAGAGAGGGAGTAAGAGAGAGAGAGCGCACATGAGTTGGGGAGGGGCAGAGAGAGGGAGAGAAAATTCCAAGCAGGTTCCATGCTGTCAGTGCAGAGCTTGACTCAGGGCTTAATCTCACGAACCCATGAGATCATGACTCAGCTGAAATCAAGAGGCAGATGCTTAACCAACTGAGCCACCCAGGTGCCCCCCACCTTATCTCTTTCTTCACAGGTTCCTTAACTCCTCAAAAGTGGAAGATGTCCTACCCTCACCCCATTCCTCTCTATCCCTACCGTGGAGATCCCTCCCCCAAACCCTGCAAACTTCTCAAGTCCTCTGGGCTAGGAAGATGTATCATTTTCCAGTCATTCTCTCACAGCCTCCAGAGGGTCTCCTGGCAATGCTATTTATCAGACGGGTATAAGCTCTACTTGGATCCTGAACCTCGAATCTCATTTTTATTGGATATGAGGTCCTCTTGGTTGTTTCAGAGGTGAGGAGGCTGAGCCCATTGACTTTGCTGAGGGCTATACTTGAGCTACCACCACACACATTTTTCTTCCCCATGTTCCTGTTTAGGCAGGCAGCCATGGTGATATTCTACATGGAAATAGGGAAACTGAGGCACAGTTGTTTTCCAAGGACTCCCAGCAAGTCAGCAGATGCGGCTGGTTTTTCTGACTTCTGTGGACGTAAATTTCCTGGAGGTGGGACCTGTACCTTCCCTCCTCCGTGTTTCTCCCTTCAATGCTTACCGAAGGCTTCTAAATCCAGCAAACCCCCCTTCCAGGGTGTCCCCTGACTCTCAGAACTCCACTTGGCCATCAGCTCTTGCAGGGCTGGGGCTCTGTCCACAGTTGGGGAATGCTATCCAGGGTGGTTAGAGCATAAGTCCTCAGTATCCAGAGACACCCAGCTCTCCCTCTGCCCTACCCAAACCAGATCCCCTACCTTGACATAGTCATAGAAACAGCCTTCAGAAGGCTCCAGGTCAAACTGCCAGAAGACGAGCTTCACCCTGAATCCTGTGGGCACTGTGATCACAGTGGTTGTCTCAAAGTTGTTGGGGTAAGGCTTGGGGTACAGAGGAGAAGTCACCTCCCCAAAGAGCTTCTGAGAAATGTGGATGGAGCCTCCCACCCTGCAGAACAGGATCGGTACCAGGAGGTATAAGAGCCACCTGCCGAAAAGAAAGTGGGTGTCTGTAGGGCTGGAGGGGTGCAGCACCCTTGCCATTTCGACAGTGACTGGGGTGGAGGTTGGGATGGTCGTACCGCTCGGTATTTTCCGCTCTGGCCATTCTAGACCTCACAGAGACGTTCTTGGTGGGGGTGGGTGAAGAGCAGAGGCTGGTCTCTGAGCTGCCGCATTGGGTATTCCTCCCCCAGGCAGTGTCCAGTCCAAAGGTTCATCATACTCCCTGCCCTCCCGCCACACTTTCCTCCCCTTCCTGGAATAAGACTGGCCTGGGACCAGTTAATTGAGGGTGAGGGTTTCCAGTCATGGTTCTTTAATAGGGCTCCCAAGGGCCAGCAAAGGCCTCTGGGAGAAACGGCCTAGAGAATATGGAGTTGCACACAGAGCGTACCCCTCCTGGACAGAGCGGGTCTCCCTATCTTGCTGCTCCCCTGCTATGAGCTAGGGGGAAGAAGGGAATGTGGCCATCACCTCATGTGTCTAAGGTCTCCTTTTGTCCTCAGGAGGAGGGATGGAGCGTATGTGTTTGTGTGTGCATGCGTATGTGTACCGCAACAGGTAAGGTATATGGGGAGGGGAAGGGTGTTCCTGTCTCCCTGAATAAATCTGGGAGCAGGTTTGCCCCGGATTCTCTCTTCTGGCCTCTCCCTCCCTCCCTCCCTCCCTGGGTCCCCATCAAGCCTTACTCACATTTCTCAAGGCCTGTTTTTGGATCTCGACTCTCCTGACAGCGTCTTCATCCACTCTGTGTCGAGGGAGACAGCGGTCATGCAGAGGATAGAAGGGGGAGGGAATGAGGGTGGAGGGGAAGGGGGGGAACCATTCCCGGAGAAATGTTGTAGCGAATGAACTATTTGCATAAACAAAATGAAAAAAAAATCTGTTTCCAGTTTAGTGTAGTTTTGGTTTTGAAATCCCTGATGGTGGTGCCACCTGCTGGCCCACGTGGGGAAGGGCTAGGGAGATGAGCCTGGGCTTCTCCAGCGGAGGACAGCCTTTGGTTTGGAAGCCCAGACTTCTCGGTTTCTAAATCTGGTCTGAATGTTCCCTTTCTTCAGGGACTGCTGTTGCCTTTACAAGTTCCTACAGCAAAGGCAGTGGACATCGTGAGGGGGACTCTTCCCTGCATCGGCCTGTTCCATTAATCCGGTTCGTCTTGCCCTTGGTCACCCAACAGGCCTGGTCCAGGAATGGTCAGGGTTTTAATGTCCAGAACAATGAGGTGGAAGAGGGCATTGCAGGAGGGGACAGAAGAGAATGGAGTTTGGTTGCATTGGGGCCCCTGCCTACCTCATCCCTGAATGGCACGTAAACACGGAACAGGATGTGTCAGGGTGACCCTACAGAGGTACTAGGGGCTGGGTTTTTTCTTTATTTTTTTTTATTCATTTTTGAGAGTCAGAGAGAGACAGCATGAGCAGGGGAGGGTCAGAGAGAGAGAGAGAGAGAGAGAGAGATAAAGAATCCGAAGACAGGCTCCAGGTTCTGAGCTAGCTGTCAGCACAGAGCCCGAACTGTGAGATCGTGACCTGAGCCGAAGTCAGACGCTTAACCGACTGAGGCACCCAGGCGCCCCATTAAGGGCTGTTTTAAGACGCTTCTTCCTGCTTCAATGAGCTCAGGCCTGCTAGTGAAGTTGGCTTGTAGAGAGGCAAGGGAAGCTGGGCAGGGGTACAGACCTCTCTTCTCCTGGGCATCTGGTCGTGTCCGAGCCCCTGAGAATCATGGCTGCCTAGGGCTAAGCAGTGTGACTGTGGACCAGCAATGACTTGGTCTTTTCTGAGAGAAAGCCAGGCCCCCGGGAGGCAACGGGGCTCTTGTCTTCCTGTGCTCCAGGGCACAGTCTCCTAAAAGTCTGCCCTCTGTGGAAGCCTCTCTCTCTCAATGCTGCACGGTCAGATACCCCGTGGCACCACATGCTATAGGGAGGCATGGGCGAGCAGACTTCTGAGTCCTCAGGCCTTTGTAGTCTACCCTGCTTGTTTCTCCAGTGAGATTAATCCCCCCATCCCTCCACCCACCTACCCACTCATTCATCCACGTACGGACTACCTGTTTCATGTGCTGGGCACTTGCCCAGGTGATGGATAGCAAGGACTCACAGAGATGGAGCCGTGTCCCATTAGGCAGGGACCAAGTCCTCACCGAATGTAGTTAGAGAGAAGGCACCGGGAAGATGCAAGGTCAACCAAGGTGTGGAGGGTTCCTCCGGCAGGTCCATGCATCAGGGCTGTGGAATGAACCTGACGGCGGGCGGGGCTGATCCACAACTCAATGCCGGACATGACCGTGGCCTTGTCAGGTTAGCAAAGGTAAGAAATAGAGGAGAAGGATAAGGACCAGATCAGGAGACAAGAAAGACGAGGAATCTTGTTGAGCAAATTGCACATTAGCATTCTGACAGTGTATGTGCATGTGCGTTGTGTTGTGTTGTGTTGTGTTGTGTTCACAGTGCAGGCAGAGGTTACGNGACGAGGAATCTTGTTGAGCAAATTGCACATTAGCATTCTGACAGTGTATGTGCATGTGCGTTGTGTTGTGTTGTGTTGTGTTCACAGTGCAGGCAGAGGTTACAGGTTAAGGAGCAGTGATGGAAGAGGACAGGTCCTGGCTGAAGCTCTCCCATCCATCCCGGGGACTCTGAGCTCTGTCCTGATACATACGACAGGCCTGGAATACGACAAACCTGGGCCTCATCATTCAGCCCCTGCCTCCCCTCCCCGCTGCCCGGCCACTGAAAGGAAACTTTCCTTGCGCATTTGTCGTATACCCTTGACTTACACCAAGGGTAGAAAGAAACAGCTGTAAGAAGACTGCTTCTGCACTGGCTTAAAAACTGGTATTGAAGACATTGTCTATTTTATTTTTCATTCCTCTTAGGATTTGAATCTGGGGGAAGAAGTTTCTCTCTTAAAGTTATGGTAAGTTTCCTTCTATGGATATATCTGTATCTAGATAGACAGATCTATATAGATATAAGTATATAATTTTTGCTTTGGCAGGGAGAAACATCAGTTTTTTAATCTTAAAATTTTTTTTTCTTATTTTTGAGAGAGAGAGCGTGGGTGGGGGAGAGACAGGGTAGGGGACAGAGGAGCTGGGGGAGGTTCTGTACTGACAGTGGCAGGCCCGACGCGGGGCTCAAACTCATGAACTGTGAGATCATGACCTGAGCCGAAGTTGGATGCTCAACTGCCTGAGCCATCCAGGTGCCCCTCATTTTGTCAATAATAAAAATAAGCAAAATAAAACTAAGATATGCTCATTAAATAAAATTTAGCAAAGTTTAGCAAACACAAAAGAACGGGGGAAAACCAAACAGCCCAAATAATACCACCTACCACAACTTCTGTTCGTATTTTTGGTTTTTTTTTTTTTTTTAATTTTAGGCTATTGTCACTAGTCTTTTATACCATAGGTTTAAAAAAATCAAAGCAAGCACATGTATGTACAACTTTGAATCCTGCTGTTTTTCAAAGATCAATTTAACCTTTAACCTTATAGCTAACTTGACCTTCAATGTTAGCAAATTTGCTCTCTTCTGTTTAATGGCATTAATTTCCTATTTCCGTCTGAACAACTGTATTTTACTTGTGTCTTTCACTGTAAATCACCGTGAGTCCTTACTACAAATTAAAGACCCCAGACCAGGGGGGGCCCACGGAACTGGAGGGTGTCTGCAGAAACATCCAGCCTGGTGCTGGGCTCAGCTTGGTGCCTGCAGGAGAGTGTGAGCCGAGTGATGTCATCTCCCCCAAAGCAGGAATTCCCAGGGGGGCCTGTAAGGGATGTGGGGATTGGGAAGGGGAAGTGTGGGAGTCTTGAGGACACTCAAGGGGTATGGTGTTCCAGAAAGCACATGACCTTTCCTGTCCCCTAGGAGCTGTGGGTTTGGGGCAGGCCACTTTCTCTCCCTGGGCTTCAGTTTCCTCATTTGTGAAATGTGGATCATAACACATCCGTTGCAAACTTGGTGTGAGGAGCCGATGGGAAGCACCTAGTGTGCAGAAGATGTCAAATAAAACGAACTCTTCACTACGATGATTGCAGCTAGGATATAGGGTGAGGGATGAAGCCGATACTTTGAATGTGGGAAGGGCAGTGAAAGGGGCTTTAGAACGTTTCAGAAATGAAAGCAATTAAGACCACATTCCTCATATTCCACTCGAACAGGGGGATGAGAAGGTGACAGTATCCCAGGAGAGGACAGAAGAAGCCATGTCAGCAGAAGATGAAGTTTATTATGTATTTATTGAAAAAAAAATTTTAATGCTCTTATTTATTTTTGAGAGAGAGAGAGAGAGAGAGAGCAGGTGAGGGGCAGAGAGAGGGAGATACAGAATCTGAAGCAGGCTCCAGGCTCTGAGCTGTCAGCACAGAACCCGATGCAGGGCTTGAACTCATGAACAATGAGGTCATGCCCTGAGCCAAAGTTGGACGCTTAACCCGCTGAGCCACCAAGGTGCCCCTATTTTATTTTTTGAGAGGGAGAGAGAGGGCTCAAGTGCGTGAGGGGGCAGAGAGAGAAAGAGAGAGAATCCCGGGAGGGGCAGACAGAGAGAAAGAGAGAGAAAGAGAGGGAGGGAGAAAGTGGGGCTCAAGCTCAACCAATGTGGGACTCGAACTCATGAATTGTGAGATCATGACCAAAGCCTAAGTCAAATACTTAATGACTGAGCCACCCAGGCACCCAGAAGATGAAGTTTAAGGGCAACTGGCTGAGATGTACAGCACTTCCCTGGGGGGAGCACAAACTGGCCAACTAGAAAAAAGGTAGAAGAGGAGGAGGGGGGCGCTGGTGGAAGGAAGAGTTCTTTCACATGAGGGATAGGGCAGCGATCCTTGAATAGGGATTCCCTGCCCCCATCTCCAACCCTGAGCCCAGTCTGAGCTCCTAACCTTCTGCTTTTTTGGGGGGCCTCCATAGTTGAGCGTCACTGCTCAGGCGCCCCTAGGGTCAGTCCTTTCCCCCCATCACTCCCTTGATCCAGTCCAGGTAGTTGAGCACTTTGGTGTAGAAGCCATAACCCTCGCCACACCCGACGCCCCAGGATACGATGCCCGTGGCCACCCAGTGATGGGCACGCTCATCCCATACCACGTAGGCACCGCCACTGTCCCCCTGGCAGACACCCTGCTGCCTCGCCCTGTCCCCAGCACAGAACATGTTGTCAGAAAACACCTCGGACCTCTGCTGCTCTCGCAGCCAGGCCTGGCAGGCCGCCCTCGGGGCGATGGGCAGCCGGGAGTACTTCAGCTCGGTGGTCAACCAGCCCCTGTCCACGCCGAACCCACTGACGTAGCCCAACACGCCGCTGCTGTAGAGGGACTCGTTGTCGGGCAGACAGACGGGGCGGAGGTTGGGGCCGAGGGGGACGCGGTGGTGGAGCTCCAGGAGAGCGATGTCCCCATCAAAGTTGTGGGGCTCATTCTGGCGGTAGTCGGGGTGCACGACCACGCGGCGCACAGGGTGGCTTCCCAGCCTCAGCATCTCGTCTATGCTTGTGTGGCCCAGGAACACACGCACGCTCCGCTTCTTCCAGGGCAAGACGGCGTCCTTGGGATAGACGGTGTGGGCGGCCGTGAGGATCCACCTGTCGCCCAGCAGGGCCCCCCCTCCGCGGCCGTGGATGCTGGTGAGCGCTTGCCAGGGGAAGTTGCCCGGCTTGGCTTTGGAGGAACCGAGGGCCTCCTGGTTCTGGGCGATGGGCGTGAGCGGCCGGCCACAGACTGGGAGGGAAGAGGGGCACAGGTGACATTAGCCGCTGCTTCCAGATGCCTTTGTTAAAGGCCTGCTTCTGTGAAGTGCTCTCTCCTGTCTCCACAGACATTTAAAACAAAATCACCCTTGGGGCGCCTGGGTGGCTCCGTTGGCCGAGCCTCTCACTCTTGATTTGGGCTCAGGTCATGATCCCAGAGTCACCGGGATTGAGCCCCGGGTCGGGCTCCACGCTCAGTGTGGGGCCTGCTTAGGATTCTCTCTCCCCTCTGCCCCTCTCCTCTATTGTCTTTCTCTAAAATAAAATCACTCTTATTTATTCTACCTTAATAATGGGATTAAAAGTTTTAATTCCAGTGTGATTAGTTTCATGTGTACATTATAGTGATCCAACAAGTCTACACGCATGACGGTCAGTGTGCGCGTCACGGTAGGTGTGCGCATCACGGTAAATGTGCTCTTGACCCCCTTCACCTGTTTCAGCCATTCCTCAGCCATTTTATTCATTTATTTATTTATTTATTTTTATTTTCTATTAAAATTTTTTTCTTTTGTGTGTGTTTTATTAGTCTTTTTGGGAGACAGAGTGCAAGTGGGGGAGGGGCAGAGAGAAAGGAAGACATAGAATGGGAAACAGTCTCCAGGCTCCAAATGGTCAGCACAGAGCCTGACATGGGGCTTGAACTCGCCAGCCATGAGATCATGACCTGAGCCCAAGTTGGACACTTAACCGACTGAGCCACCCAGGTTCCCCCTACCTTAGCCATTTTAAAGCCACTTCTTTAGACTCTTGATGGAGCCAGCCTGAGCCAAATCATGCAGCAAGCAGAGTTTGTCCAAACTCTCCTTTCTTTTCTGGGCCC
>NW_027529427.1:2017901-2060307 GCF_008692635.1 Crocuta crocuta | reverse complement strand
GGCCCAAGAACTTTCTGAGGGTCAGGAGTGAAATCTGACCAGTTTATTCAGATTGGGTGAGAAAGGCAAGGCTACGACTCAAAAAAGTAGGTTTCAAAAACCAGTGAACTTGAACCCTTGTATATTGCTGGTGGGAATGTAAAACGATGCAGCCACAGCAGAAAACAGTCTGGCAAGTCCTCAACAAGTTAAACATACAAGTATGATGGGACCTAGCAATTCCACTCCCAGGGATATGCCCAAGGGAACAGAAAACAGATGTTCACTCAGAAACTTGCACACGAATGCTCATAGCAGCATTATCCGTAAAAGGCAAAATGTGGAAACAGCCCAAATGTCGTTGATTTGATGCACAGGTGAACAAAAGGTGGTATATTCATACGACAACGGACTCCCATTCCACCGAAAGGAATGGAATCCCGATGCCTGCTACAACATGGATGAACCTTGAAAACATGATGCTAAGTAAAAGAAGCCAGACACAGGGGTACCTGGGTGGCTCAGTCGGTGAAGCATTTGACTTCGGCTCAGGTCATGATCTCACGGTTTGTGGGTTTGAGCCCTGCATCAGGCTCTGTGCTGACAGCTCAGAGCCTGGAGCCTGCTTCCAATTCTGTGTTTCCCCCTCTCTTCCCTTCCCCTGCTTGCGCTCTGTCTCTCTGTCTCTCTCTCATAAATAAACATTAAAAAAAAAAAAAAAGAAGCCAGACACAAAAGGCCACATACTGTGTGACTCCTGTTATAGAAAATGTTCAGAACAGGCAAATCCATAGAGACAGAGAGTAGATTAGTGGTTGCTAAGGGATGGGGACAGGGAGGTATGGGGTTTCTTTTTGGGGGGATGGAAAAGTTCTGGAATTAGTGGGAATATGGTGGCAGGACCTTGTGAACGTATTAAAAATTACTGCACTGTACATTTTAAAATGGTTAAGATGGTGAATTTTACAGTACATAAATTTTATGTTAATAAAAAGTCTTTAAAAAAAATGGTGACCTTTCTGGCACTGTTGTCTTCTAGGTAGGGAGCTACTTTGGGGACAGAAAGCCTGTCTATGTAGGCTGAAAGCAGACCATCCGGAGAGAGGTTTCCCTTATTTCCACTCTCTTGACCCCTCTTCTCCTGCGTTGTCCCGTCTGATGAACTTCCTTCATGCTTTTCCTTTCTCAGTTATCTCTTTTGTTGTTGTTGATAAGTTTTTAATGTTTTAAATTTTTTTGAGAGAAAGAGAGACAGAGTCAGAGTGGGAGCAGGGGAGGGGCAGAGAGAGAGGGAGACACAGAATCCAAAGCAGGCTCCAGGCTCTGAGCTGTCAGCACAGAGCCCAACGCGGGGCTCGAACCCACGAACCATGAGATCATGACCTGAGCTGAAGTCGGACGCCCAACCGACTGAGTCCCCCAGGCCCCCTCCTTTCTCAGTTATCTCTTGATCCTGAAGAATAAGGGACAAGACCCTTGCCTCTCCCTTTTCCTCTGCACCTTCTGCCCTTTTCTCTCCCTTCCTACCCCCGTGTCCTGCTCCCACAGGCGCCGTGCACAGCGAGGCTTCTTTGGGAAGTGGCCACAGGATGGGCAGGTCTCTACTCACCAGGTTCACAGCGAGGAAGATCGTCCACGTCCTGTGTCTCCTTCTGGGGACCCTGGCTTCTGCAGGTGAGCATCCCTGAGGAGGGAAGTGAAGGGAGGCAAAGGAACGGGCTCAGAATTGGGAGGTGGGTGGCAGGTGCCCAGAAGGCCTCCAGCCTCTTGGGGGGAGTGAGGCCAGTAGGAGCTGATTCCCCAGCAGGTGAGGGCTAACCTGGTGGCACTGCCTGATAGTAGGGCTCCTGGCGGTGGCTCTGAGTCTCCAAGGCGCTGTCTCCAGCTGTGCTGATGGCCTCAGGGCCCCCACCTGGCCACCTGTGGTTCACGTCTGTAGGAAAAGAGTGGCCATGAGGACCTAAAACTGGCAACCCGATTCTGGCCCACGGCCATATTTAGTTTGACTTGCACAATCTTTTATTTAGACCATTTGAAATGGGGCGCCTGGGTGGCTCAGTCGGTTATGCGTCCGATTTCGGCTCAGGTCATGATCTCGTGGTTCGTTGAGTTTGAGCCCCATGTCGGTTTCTGTGCTGACAGCTCAGAGCCTGGAGCCTGCTTCAGATTCTGTGTCTCCCTCTCTCTCTTCTTCTGCCCCTCCCCTGCTTGCATTCCATCTCCCCCTCTCTCTCTTGAAAATAAACGCTAAAAAAATTTTTTTTAGAACATTTGAATTATTTTTCACCGATCAGATTATTAATGGTAAAAAATGATAGGGGCATCTGTGTGGCTCCGTCGGTTGGGTGGCTGACATAAGCTCAGGTCATGATCTCAACCCTGCGTCGGGCTCTGCCTGCTGACAGCTCGGAGCTTGGAGTCTGCTTGCGATTCTATGTCTCCCTCTCTCTCTCTGCCCCTCCTGCTCCCCTGCTCATGCTCTGTCTATCTCTCTCAAAAATAAATAAACATTAAAAAAAGATAAAAAATTTGAAAGTAACCATGGTAAACAAGGTATAGGGAAACAGGCAGTTTCAGACATCACTGGTCAGTATATATTAGCAGGGCTTCTTTGGAGGGAAATTTAGCAATACCAAGATTTATTTAAAAAAAATTTTTAGTGTTTATTTATTTGTGAGAGAGAGAGTCAGAGCATGAGTGGGAGAAGGACAGAGAAAGAGAGAGACACAGAATCCAAAGCAGGCTCCAGGCTCCAAGCTGTCAGCGTAGAGCCCGACATGAGGCTCAAACTCATGAGCTGTGAGATCATGACCTGAGCTGAAGTTGGACGCTTAGCCGACTGAGCGACCCAGGCGCCCCTAGCAATACTAAGATTTAAATTGCAAATGTTTTTTCACCCAACATGTCCACTTCTAAGAATTTACCCTTTTACACGTGCTCAAAGATGTATAAACAAGGGTACCCTTAGCAGCAATGTTTGTGGTATTTAAATAAATACTAAATTTAAGACGTTGTATTAGGCAATCCTTCCCTGCAAGAATATGTATAATTGAATGGCATAGATGTCTTCAAAAGGATATCCGGGAAGTGGACAAAGGGTTGTTTCTGGACAGGGTAGCCAGGGACTAAGGGCCAGAGATCTGAGGAAGACTTATTTCTTACATTATTACCGTATTATATTATTTTTATTTACCATGTTATGTTATTTAAAAAATTCATTGTGTGCATGCATCATCTTTCCACAAAATCTGAGTTACCATTTGAAAATCCAGAATTTCACTTAAAAATCTGGAATTTTGGGGGCATCTGGGTGGCTCAGTTGGTTAAGCGTCCAACTTCAGCTCAGGTCATGATCTCATGGCTCATGAGTTCGAGCCCCACGTCGGGCTCTACACTGACAGCTTGGAGCCTGGAGCCTGCTTCAGATTCTGTGTCTCCCTCTCTCTCTGCCCCTCCCCTGCTGGTGCTCTGTGTCTCACTCCTTAAAAAATAAACATTAAAAACAAATCTGGAATTTTTGTCTTCTCTTGAAGGATGAGGTGATCTGCAAGCCTTTGGCCTAGAGGTCTGCATGGAAAGAAGTGCTGGAACTGAGCAGCGGCTGCCCCTTGAATTGGGACACAGCTGGGGTGGGGAGGGGTCACCGATTCCCCACTTCAGCAGTCACTCAGGTTTCCACCCTCACTTCAGGATACCAGGGGCCATGGCTGTGGGCAGAGGCTGCACCCCTGGGGGGGACACTCACCCACAGCTTGGTAGAAGGCCAGGAAGCCCCTGTGGAGGCTGGTGGTCCTGTCCTGAGAGGAGGCGGGTGCTCGGAAAGTCAGCCGCAATCGGGTCCCAGGGGACACAAACTCCCTCTGACCAGGGGGGCTGCCCAGCGGGGAGCCCTGCTGCCCACAGAACCGGCTCGGATCCATCCCACTGGCTGTGATCTGAAAGGGGAGGGTGGGCAGGCAGGTTTGGGGTGAATCTGCACCACAGAGTCACATCCTGGGCATGAAGTCTAGAAGGTCTGCACACCTCTGGGGCCCAGAAGCTGTCCCTCAGGGAGATTTCCTCAAGTAGCTCCCTGTTCCATTACTGACTGCTGTTGTTTCATGCATGACCAGATGCCTCGCGTATTTCTTTAGCCTAGGTAATTACCTCAAAGCCCACCATAGTCACCTACTTTCAAGAAGCTCCTTGGGAACCCCAGCATTTCTCCAGTCCACTGGATTACAAAGTCTAAGGCAGGAATTACATCTATTTTGCTCACCACTGACTCTCTGATGCTCCAAATGGTACATATGGCATCACAGCCTTGAGTCAACATATTACAGATGTAAGTCCTTTCTATCTGGCTTCCTTCCCCCCTTCACCTTCCACTTCGAATAACTTCATGTGACCAACATCTATGAGGCAATAAGACCCTCTGCAAAGACTAGGAGCCCCTCAGGTTCCTAGCTTTCCTGTTCTTCTTACTTTGGAATGTTCCTCCCCCAATACACCATAAACTTAAATGCAGCCACCGAGAAGGTGTGAAATCTGTGGACACAGAATGTACACAGCGTGTGCACCCTGGCTATCGCTGCTGAATGTATGCTTTAAGCTGGCTGTGTCTGTTTCTGTCCCTTCTGACTGCCTCACTCCTGCTCGAATCCCTTCCTGTGGGTTCCCCGACCCAAGGAAGGGCACCTTGGAAGGAGTCCCCCCGCCCATGCTTCATGCCTCATCTCTGTTCTGGGCGCACAGCTCACTGGTCCTCTCATTTGATTTCTGAACCTTCATATTGACGCACATACCCTGAGTTCTTGCTAGCTCTCTGTTCCCTCATTGTCCCCGAATCTCAAATTCCCTTAAGACCCCATCCAGCCCATGTCTTCATGGTCCAGCAGCAGAATGGAAGTTGGCACAAAGGAAAGTTTTGTTCCAATACTTTTCCGTCCTTAGAACATCAACAAAATTAATGTTCCGTATTTAAGAGATTTAGCTCTTGGGGAAGAAGCATTTTACCCTAGGAAACAGTCCTTTACTGACATAGTTGGTTGTTAAATGCTCCGGTTTTCTTCTTCCCCTTCCTTATGAGCTGTTGGATAACTAAAGTCACTTTAGAGTCTAACTGGCAATGCAGAATGAACACCCGACTGAGAGTCATCAGACTTATGTTAAATTCCAGACTTTGCCCAACTCCCCATGTGACGTGGGTGGTTTCTTAACCACCCCAGCTCTCAGTTTCTTCCTATAAAGTGAGACCTCCTATAAAATGACCTGTGAGGAGGCCTCTTCTGGCCAGGACAATGTCACGCCCTGTGACTGCTCTCTAGTATCTGCACGTGGGGCTGTGGTGAGGATGACACCAAACACCTGCTCATTCAAAATTCATTTTGTTGCATGTGCTCCAGAAGCTTGGGGTTCACTCATTCTTTTGTTCATTCCTTTATTTTTTTAAGTTTATTTATTTACTTTGAGAGAGAGAATACGAGCTGGGGAGGGACACAGAGAGGAAGAGAGAGAGGATCCCAAGCAGGCTCCACACTGACAGCATGGAGCCCGATGCGGGACTCGATCTCATGAACCATGGGATCATGACCTGAGCCAAAATCAAGACTTAGACTCTCAACCAACTGAGCCAGCCAGGCGCCCCTCATTTATTCCTTTAATAAAGAGTTATTGACTATGTTCTATGTGTAAGACACACTGTGCTAGCTGCGGGGGGTATAGATAAGAACACACAGTTCTGCTACCGAGGTGCCCACAGGCTGGCTGAGTACGCTCACAAGTGAAAACCGAACTGAACTACAGGGTGTTGAGTTCTGCATTTGAGGGGTCTATGTGATTTACTCTGGACGCAGAGAGGAGGGAAGAGTCCTATTCTTGAGCTGGAAAGCCCTCCAGTATACTCCAGTATACTGACAAAGGAGGAGTCAGGCCAAGATTACAACTGTCCATGACTGAGAGGAGCAGGGCTCAACGGAGGTGCTCAGTGGATAAAGGCTGAATGGAATGAAGTATAGCCCTGACTGCCAGTTAAATATGAAGCAATAAACATAT
This sequence comes from Crocuta crocuta, assembly GCF_008692635.1. Lineage (NCBI taxonomy): Eukaryota > Metazoa > Chordata > Mammalia > Carnivora > Hyaenidae > Crocuta > Crocuta crocuta. The sequence goes on along the minus strand of NW_027529427.1, from coordinate 2,054,295 downwards.
CCATTGATCTCCTTTCTCACCCCAAATCCCACCAATAGGACAGTAATGGGATAAAATGGTATATGTGATCAAGGACAGAAAAGAGAGCGGATATGACAGCAGATGAAGAGATGTTAACACTTTGGAAGATGGAATGGAGATGGACAAACAGCAATAAGTCTGCAAAGATGGAAGCCAACACAGAGCTGGTAGAGTCTCATCACAGAACCCAGGGAAGTTTCAGAAATTGGGGTAACTAGGAGCCCCTGAGGATAAGGATGGGGGGAGGGCTGACGGAAAGCCTATGTGGGGGAACCTCGGAACTCTGGGTCCCTTAGCCCACCCTGTGCATCCAGACGACTCTCTCTGGCTCACCCTGGCAGAAGACCTGAGCATGAGCTAGGAACCCTGGACTTGGGATCCCCCAGCACACTGGACAGAGGAGGTGAAGGCCACAACTAAAAGGAGAGGGATTAGGTGGAAGTCTATGTAACAAACAACGAGATTCCCTTCTCGGCTTGTTTGCCAGAATGTCGGCAACCCTGAGCTGGAGACCAGAGGATTCTGATTTGAGATGGGCTGTCTTCAAGGAAAACACTTCCACAAGCTAATATCTGGGAGGCGCCCAAATGCACAAATAGGTCATCTTGTTGATAACTCTGTGTTCAAACCTGTCACTGCACAAATTTTAGCTACCCACACAGAGCATCCAGTGCCAGTTAATACTTCACTCTTGAATATGAATGGACAGCCATGGATTACCAGATATTGTAAGAAAGCAGAGACCAAAACAAACGAACAATAGAACAAACCTGGGTGAAGCAGAGATAGTACAAGGAACAGAAGGAACGTTTAAAAATAATCCCTGTAGAAGGAAAGGAGTAGATCTTGCCTCAATGAAACAAGAACAGTATTCTATAAAAAGGCATGTTTTGAAGAATGAGTTTTAGACAAAATGAGCTTTTAGAAAAAATATGTTAGCAGAAAACAAATTAATTAAAATGTTATTTAAAATGAGGAAATCTCCCAGAAAGTGGAACAAAAAGAAAAAGAGATGGAAATCAGAACAGAATGGATCAGCAAAATTAGAGAATCTCCAGAATTTATAACGGCTCAATTACAGGAGTTCCAGAAAGAGAAAATAAAGAAAGCAGACATCTGGAACTTATTTTAAAAAGAATACCTGAGTGGTGGGTGGGGTGAGGGGTGAAATAGGTGATGGGGATTAAGGAGGGCACTTGTGATGAGCACAAGGTATATTGTATGAAGTGCTGAATCACTCTGTTGTACACCTGAAATTAATATTACACTGTATGTTGACTAACTAGAATTTAAACAGAAACCTAGAAAAATGAATAAGTGATGGAGAAGAAAAGTACAGCATAGGGAATATGATCAATAATCAATAAGGTTATAATAGCATTGTATGGTGACTACACTTATTGGGATAGGCACTGAGCAATGTATATAATCGTGTATTCAATATGTTACACAATTGAAACTAAGATAACATTATATGACAACTATACTTCAGTTAAAAACAAAACAAAACAAAACAAAAAAACCAAGAGCATTCCCAGAATTGAAGGACTAGATTTAAAAAGGCTCTACATTAGAGGGCACCTATATAGCTCAGATAGTTAAGCTCAGACTTCAGCTCAGGTCATGATCTCCTGGTTTGTGAGTTTGAGCCCTGCATCAGGCTCTGTGCTGACAGCTCAGAGCCTGGAGCCTGCTTCAGATTATGTGTCTCCCTCTCTCTCTCTCTCTCTGGCCCTCCCCCATTCACACTCAGTCTCTCTCTCTCTCAAAAATAAATAAAAATTTACAAAGAAAAATAAAGTCTCTACATTAAGGGTACCTGTGTGGCTCAGTCAGTTAAGCAACGGACTCTTGATTTTGGCTCAGGTCATGATCTCATGGTTGTGAGATCAAGCCCTGCATTGGGCTCCACACTGGGTGTGGAGCCTGCTTAAGGTTCTCTCTGTCCCTCTGCCCTTTCCTGCTGCCCCTGACACTAAATAAATAAAGCGAACAAACACATATATAAATAAAAATAATAAAAAGCCTCTAGGTTAGAAAACCCTGTACAATGAGTAGAGAAAGACTCACATCAAGGCTCATCAGAATGAAAAGATAGAATACTGGCAATAAGGAAAATGTCCCAAAAGTTCTAGAGAGAAAGAACTAAGGATCAGGAATCATAATTGTACCAGACTTAACAACACGAGAGCAAGTAGACAAGAGTATCCAAATTTCGAGAGGAAATGACTTCTAACCCAGAATGTAACCCATATCAATTGCCCATCAACTGTGAGGGTAGAGCTGGACATTCAGGGATATGTATGATCCTTTACAATGTATTCTCTTGCCCTTTCTGGTGCAGAATGTGCTCCTCCAAAATGGGGGGACTAAACCAAGAAAGAGAATGACGCGGGATTCAGTTCCAACACATGACAGGGAAAGGAACCACCCAGAAGGAGGCAGAGGGAACTCCCAGATTCATGAGGCCCTAGAGAGCAGGGAACTTAGACTGAGGAGATAGACCATCAGGAGCGCTTCAGATGGGATGCCCCCAGTACAAAGGAGGACTAGAGATTGAGATCTGTAGTTGATTATGCCCATTATGTAGAGAGGAGATTTACCATCCTGGCTAAGAGGCTGGGAGATTACTTACAGACAGAACTAAGCACATTAAAAATCAAAACGAAAACAAACAGAAAACCCCTAAAATTCCATGTGGCTACCGACTCCTGGGAGACCAAAAAGTTGGAGAAGCAAGGACATAGAATTATGGTACACCACGTGCTCGGAAGTGAATATTTAAAAACTTTTTAATGTTTATTTTCTTAATTAAAAAGATTTTTTAAAACATTTATTTACTGCTGAGAGACAGAGAGAGACAGAGTGTGAGCAGGGGAGGGGCAGAGAGAGAGGGAGACACAGAATCTGAAGCAGCTCCAGGCTCTAAGCTGTCAGCAGCGCCCTATGCGGGGCTCGAACTCACAAACTATGAGATCATGACCTGAGCTGAAGTCGGACGCTTAACCGCTTAACAGACTGAGCCGCCCGGACGCCCCTGAAGTGAATACTTTAGTCATGAGATTGCAAATGAATATAGAATTAACTAGAAATGCTAATAGTGGTAGACAGGGATGAGGGTGGGGGAATGTGAAGTTCTAAGAGAGGGAAATCGAGTCCTCATCTTCTAGACTCAGACATTAAGTGATCAGATGCAAAAAAGTAACATAATAAGCGTGCTATTTATACCCATGGGAGTAAATGCCAGACGGAGCAGCTACATGCTTCCCGCGAGGGGCAGTGGGGCTGGGAAGGAGGCTGGAGACAGCTGTTTTCCCGATAAGCCTTATTCCATATTCATTTTTTAGAACAACTATGTGCATGTATTAGTTCGATATGAATAAAATTTAACCCAAAGGATAAGGTAAAGTGCTGTGTTTAAAGTGTTCTTATTCTGTAACTTGACCAGTCACCTCATCTGCTGTTATTATCTACGCCCAGCTGCCTGGTCTGATGGGATGTGAACGACTGATGTGTGAGTCCTTGCTCTTTTCCTCAAGGGTGTTGCAGTGTCTGTGCGTCCCTCTGTATGACTTCCGAAGGCATGTCCTGCCCTGCTGCCCTCTCTCTTGCTCTGTGGGGCCCATGCCAGAGCGCGGGTAGGGATGGGCCGCTGGTGGCAGCCTGTGCCCTGGGGCAGCTCCTAGCCTCCAGGGAAGGTGCCCGTACCCTGACTCGGACTCTTCAGCCATCCCTTGCCATTCAGGGCACAGCCATGTCCCCCTGCCTCTGGGCTCCAGGCTGGGAGGCTTCCTCCCCAGAGTCCCCCTGGGACCCCCCCACAGCTCACTGTGACAGAGTCCTGCTCACAGTCCTGGGATGGCTCCAGGTCAAAGTCCTGGAAGACAAGCCTCACGGCGAAGCCCTCTGGAGCCTCAATGTCAGTGCTGCTCTCCTGGCCTTTGACATATGGCTCTGGATAACCCGGGGATGTCAGCTGCTGGGCTAGCTGCTTGGCCAGGAGCACGGAGCCCTGCGTGGGGCAAGCCTGGAGGACTCCCCAGAGGAGCAGCCACCACCTGTGGGAGGGGGAGAGCAAGATGTGGCCACACAGCTGTGGCCTGAGGCCTGCAGAAATATGAGGAGCGGGGGGTGGGGGTGGGTGGCAGGAGAAGCTAAGACATCGCGAGGCATCGAGGCATCGGGCCGGCAAAGGCATTAACAGCTGTGGCCTCAGCCCTTGAGGCCCGGGTACCTGCTGGCTACTCCCTCATTGCCCCTCCTCACCCAGATTCCTTCGGCCTCCTAGCCAGCCTGAGCGTGGACTGCAAGTTTTCCACCATTGCTCAGCTCCCCGGAGAGTCTCTATCAAAGTAGGGGGCTGTTCTCTGCTTCAGCAAATCCCAGCCCCACCCTGGGATCTGAGGGGGCAACGGTGGTGGGGAGGAGGGGCATTTAAATATGTGAGTTTCCTGGCTCAGACGAGAAGGCTGGGAAAGCCTGTTAGAGCCTAGAGGCAAATTCCAGCTCCCTTGGGCATTAACTGGCTCTGTGTGTGTGTGTGTGTGTGTGTGTGTGTACGCGCGCAGGCGAGTGTGAGTGTGTGTGCGTGTGTATGTGTGTGTGCGCGCGCGTGTGTGTGTGTGCATGTCCTGGGTCCCTCCGGCCCCACCCCCGCCATTTTCCTCTCCTCCAGGCCTCTGCACCAGCACACTCACATCTTGCCCAGCAGCTTGTGGAGCGGGGGCTTCTCCAGAGGTAGTTTCCCCACTCTGAGACCAGCCATCTGGAACTGGACATCGGGGAGGACTTGGCCCACGCCTGAGAACAGGAGGTGGGGCTGGGGAAGGCCCTGTGGGGGAGGAGGGAGAAGTTACTGGAAATGAGTTAAGTAATTCGCCACAGTTCCTTTTTTTCTAATTCTCTGGGCTGAGCGCCACCTGCTGTCTGATTCAGGAATAGTTTGGCCACCACAATTCAGAGGAAAAACCGTCTCCCAGACCACGATTTGCCCTCGGGAGGCGTGAGGGATGGGCAAGGCGCTGACCCTTGACTCTTGTGTACTCTTTAAAACTAACTTTTGCCTCATGCACGTATCACACGGTAGGATGGCTCCTTGTGAGTTAAGGCTGTCACCTTTAATGGGCCATATCTCTCCCTCCCTGACCTTTCCACTTATTTATGTTACCAGACTGCCTCTTGTAGAAACTGAAGTTTGCGATCCATGAACTTGAGCTTCTCCTTCCTCCTCTCTCCTCATCCAGGATGGGTGGGGGCACTTGCTGAGGTTGTCTTTTGAATCCCGCCCACAAGCCCTAGCAGCTGCTTGTCCAGCCGGGTCAGGCTGGGGCAGGTCTGGGGTCAGGCCCAGACTTGAGCTTCTTTAGACAGACGCCAGAGGCCATGGCTGGGGGAAGAGGCTGTCTTCCTGTGCCTCCAGGAGGGACACTCCCCCAAGGCTCAGCAGGATCGGGAAGCACTTTTGGGGGTCAATGCTCCTGTCCCCAAAGGAGGCAGGTATGGGGAAGGTCAGTATGTGAAGGACACAGACTCCCTCTGACCAGGGAGGGCTGCCTGGTGGGGAGCCCTGCTGCCTTCAGAGCCAGCTCAGAGCAGCCCCGCTGTGATCTGAAAGGAGAGGAGATGATGGGTTGGGGCAGGCAGCTGTGGGGTGAATCTGCAGCAGGGTCACATGCTGGGCATGGACTCCAGCTCCATGTAGGGCACACCCGTGTGTGCGTCTGCCCCATCTAGGCACGCCTGCACACCTTTGGGGTTCAGAGTTACAACACGTGATGGCTTTGTCGAATAGTTTTCCTTAGTCTCTCTCCCTGTTCTGCTAGCTGCAAAGGCCGCCATTTTGAGAATGGCTCCTCTCCACTCCAGTGCTCTTGGTCCACTCTTCTTTCAAGAGGCTCTCCAGAAACCCTTAGGGACACTCCCAAGCCGTGCATTAGGCCAGCTAGGAGGCTCCATTGAGGCAGGGACTGTGGCTACTTGGCTCACCATCCCTGATGGCTAACACACTGCCTAGCCGTGGGGTTGAATCTTGACTCTGTGGGTGGAAAGTCTCGTAGCCAGCTTCTTGCCTTTCTCTTCCATGCTAACCCTCAGATCCCCCTTCCTCCAGCCCCACTGTCCCTTTGCCAAGTACTTTTCGGCTACCAGTCTTGGGGACCTGACTTTTCTTGCTTCCCCTTCTTTTGCGGGATACTTCTCCCCCCCCACCCCCCTGCCAGGCAACAAAACACACAGGGCTGTAACACAGTCATCTAATAGCAGAGTGAGAAAAATGTAAAGATACAAAACATACTAAAAATGGTATGCCTCTGTAATATTTTGTAATCCTGTGAGAGCAATAAGCAGCAGCTCCTTTCAGGCTTTCCTGGGTCATCCCACATGACCAGGCTCCTTCTGGGTCATCCCTCTGGGTTCCTGGAGCATTCCTCTGCCGTCCTTAGTCCAAGGGGGAGCTTGGTTGGCAATCCCTCTCACCCCCATTTCAGAAGGAATCTCTAATTTGGGCCCATGCACACCGCTCAGGTCCATGGTCATGTGTACTCCTCCTTCTTGTTACTTCTTCCTTTATTTGTCCCTCACCTCCACTGCTCTCCTCCCTTCCTCCAGGCCTTTGTGTTCTTGCTTTGATCCTCCTCCCAGATCCAAGGTTTAGCTCTGGCAGCTTCCTTTCCTCTGAGCCTCATGTCACCCCCTCTTCCTGGGGAGCCTTTGACTCGAGAAGGCAACTAACTTCCTGTTGAACTTGGGAATTTGTATTGGTTCCCAAGTAATAAGGACGCAGGGGAGAAGGTGACCCCAAATATCACCTTATATCACCCCCCACAGAAGGGGTGCTGTGGGTCACAAATTCCAAATCCCCTCAAGTTAATTAAACTCGGGGTTAGGCTGCTTTCCCCTCTTTCTTTTTCCAGCTCTTCCCCCAAGGCTGAATCCTATCTTTCCTGGTAGATCACAGGGCAAGGATTCATCTTGTTAATTCCAATGACCACAGACCCTTGGGGCACCTGGGTGGCTCAGTTGGTTAAGCGTCCAGCTCTTGATTTCAGCTCAGGTGCTGATCTCGTAGTTTGCAGGATCAAGCCCTGTGTCGGCTCCGTGCTAACAGTGCAGAACCTGCTTGGGATTCTCTATCTCCCTCCCTCTCTGCCCTTCTCTTGCTTGTGCTCAACCCAGAGAACTAAAAAAAAAATTTTTTTAAGGTCTGTGATAGGGGTGCCTGGGGGGCTTAGTCGGTTAAGCGTCCGACTTCCACTCAGGTTATGATCTCGTGGTTCATGAGTTCGAGCCCTGCGTTGGGCTGTGTGCTGACAGCTAGCTCAGAGTCTGGAGCCTGCTTTGGATTCCGTGTCTCCCTCTCTCTCTGACCCTCCCCTGCTCACGCTCTGTCTCTCTCTGCCTCAAAAAGAAATAAACGTTTAAATAAATAAATAAAGGCCTGTGATAATTTTTTAAGTTTATTTAGTTATTTTGAGAGAGACAAAGAGAACACGAGTGGGAGAGAGGCAGAGAGAAACGTAGAGAGAGAGAATCTCAAGCAGGCTCCACACCATCAGTGCAGAGCCCAACTTGGGGCTCGAACCCATGAACCAAGAGATCATAACCTGAGCTGAAATCAAGAGTCAGATGCTCAACCAGCTGAGCCACCCAGGCGCTCCTCAAATTATCACAGACCCTAAAACTCTTTGAAAAAGAAAGTCATACAAGAAATGGGATTTTACCTTCATGCTTGAAAGGACAAGAGAGTCCCAAAGGTCTAACAAACAAACAACAGTCTCACAAGAATTTATGCCTTTTGAAAATGGAAAAGGTTAATTTCAGTATTGTTTTCAGAGTAATAAGTTATCAATGGCCTGCCAGAGTTGCAGAATTGTCGGGTTTATAGATTACATTCTATTGGTCATATAGCAATAATTGCTGGTGGCTGAATGTCTTAAAAGATTCCTTTGCACAAATTACACTTCTAAAGATGATATAAATATAACATAGAACAGGATTGCATGTTTTCACACCAGTGGGACTGAATGTTCTTGATTTACCACTTTATCAGAATCGACTCTATGAAGCAGAATCGTGTCTGATTTTCTGCAACTGTGGGATAAGAGGGAATGTGTGCTCCCCATCTTGGTGAGATTTATTTTGTTGGTATTTGAGGGGCTGACTTTTTAAAACCAGGCACCAGAATTTCATTTTAGGGTGTTTAGAGGGGGCAAAGAAAGCAGTCCTGAGAAGCTTAAAATGTACCAAAGAGAAAGTTAACAAACAGAATATGAAATACATTCTGGTTTTCATCTGCAATGGGGAGATGGGTCCATTTACTCAGGACAAAGGAGAGGGTTCGGCCCAGGGAGGGCTGTGGCCTGAAGGAGCGGGAGGGACAGAAGGTCACTGGAAATATAGTAATTCCCAGCATGACTGTTAAAATAATCTCTAGAGTAACACGACTTACTACCTGGCTCAGGACTAGCTAAAATATTGGAGATCATTTTTTCCCCAATTGAGGCTGGATATCTGAGATCAGGAAGACTCTTACTCACCAACACCCAGACTTAACTTGAAGGAGAAGCTGAAGGAAAGTTCTGTGGGGACCATGCTCGTCGTTCATTTTTAAAAACTTCTCTATTTCAAAGACGATTTCTATTTCTTTATGCTCCTGGTTCTCTGTTAATTACTCCCCAGACCAGGTGGTCTGAGGAGAAAAGCAATGGCCATGTGAAGACCCAGGATGCCAACTCATAGTGGAGAGAGGAAGACTCAGGTGAAGGTGAGTAGAATTCACCTCTGTGGATTCCTCAGTTCCTGGCGGGCGCTGTTCCTTCCACCTGGCCTTGAAGTGGAAATCTTGAGAGACAGCCAGCGTCTGGGGTCCTGCCTTCTGATTGGATGTCAGAGCATGTAAGGCATGTGACTGTGGCCTGCTTGGCCCATGGGCAGGAAGCATGATGGGCCTCAGACGTCCAGGTTGGGCCACTTTCTGCCAATTGCAGCAGAAGGAAGCAAATGGATTCCCAGAAGAGGAAGCCTTCTTCTGCCCCCTGCAGGTAAAAAGCTGGACCTGCAGGAACTGCCCTTGATAAGAGGGACAATGGACTGAGCCCCCAGGGATCTGCCCGGGGAGGAAGGGGTACCCAACCAGCCACTGCATCTTAAGGCTTTAGGGGCCGGGTCTTGTGTTCTTTGTCTCTGATGTTCTTTGTCATATTCTTTTGATCATGCTTCACTATAGCCACTCCTTCCTCATATACCCATCCAACCACCTATCAGCCCTAACAATACTGGCCAGTTTAGCATTTATTTTCACCCACCCTGATTCACTTTATTCAAAGAAATTCTTAGGCGCAAGAGTGTTCCTACCTCCCCATGATGGTCATCAGCTCCCTGAGTGAGTCTGACAGGCCCAATAAGATTGTTAGTGTTGGGGCGCCTGGATGGCTCAGTCAGTTAAACGTCTGACTGCGGCTCAGTTCATGATCTCACAGTTCGTGGGTTTGAGCCCCACGTTGGGCTCTGTGCTGATAGCTCAGAGCCTGGAACCTGCTTCAGATTCTGTGTCTCCCTCTCTCTCTCTGACCCTCCCCTGATCACGGTCTCTCTCTCTGTCTCTCCCTCTCTCTCTCTCTCTCTTTCCCTCTCTCAGAAATAAATAAAATATTAAAAAATTTTTTTTAAAGATTTTTAGTGCTTTACCCACCAGGGTATTAACTCTCTTTCTCTCTCTCTCTGTAGCTTTGGTGGACTAACTTTATCCAATCTTCCAGAACACTCTTTAGGGTCATCTATTGGGAGAGGATATGTCCCAGTTTGGTTGGAACAGTCCCAGTTTATACTGGTTGCTCTGGTGTGATTATTAATAGCACCCTCCTTCTCTTTCAAAGGAATCCTGCTTTGGATAATAAGCTATATGCTCATCCTAGTGCAAAGTGCTTTGCAACTACTTCAGTATGCTGACTATGCTTCATGAGACCTCCCTCTCCCCAGCCCCACTCACTGTCACCTGTCACTGTGGTCACTACCCCGGGCTGAGCTCTGGTTACCTGGAGCACTTTCTGGCAGCTCCATGCCCACTGCGTCAGTCAGCCTGTTTTCATGAGCAACACGATAGTTCCCTGGAATAACACGTGGGGAATGTGCTCAATAACATACCTCTGCTCCCTCCCTCTCTGCCAGAATCAGAGCCTTCCTTTTTGTTTAATACTTTAAAAAATGTCATCTTAATGTACTCAGCCCTGAAAGGTATTAGGGGATGGTTTTGCCCCAAAGTTCTGAGGTCTGTCTACTAGCTCCTAAGAACTCATCGTGAGAAAGAGGCTGGAAATGTCCCCCCAAAACCCCTTCTGCTTCCACCCTGCCAAAGTGGATGGAAGTGGGGGGGGGAGGAGTCCTCAAAACAGGAAAAGAAAAAAAAAGATCGTGAAAGAGATTTTCAATGTGTTTGGAGTGAGGAAAACATTATGATGGAGTAGTATTGTGCTTCAATCTGTTCGTTAGGAGTGGTATAGGCTGCTCTGTCAGAAACAATTAGTCATCAGAGAGCGGGGGTTTGACTGAGGCCTTTTGCCCACAGATCACTCAATGAAATAATTCATTTGGAATTTGGGGATTACTGTAGAGGGAATTCCTCATATGAATGGGAGAATATCTGCCCCAACTCCATTTTTCTCCCAGGCCTAAAAAGAACTTACCATTCAGGGGCGCCTGGGTAGCTCAGTTGGTTAAGCATCCAATTCTTGGTTTCGGCTCAGGTCATGATCTCATGGTTTATGAGTTCGAGCCCTGTGTTGGGCTCTGAGCTGACAGCGTGGAGCCTGCTTTGGATTCTCTCTCTCCTCTCTTGGATCCTCCCTTGCTTGCATGCACTCTCTCTCTCTCTCTCAAAATAAGTGAACTTAAAAAAAAAAAAAGAACTTACCATTCAGATCCTGAGACATGCCCATGTACACACATTCATTTATTCAACCAATATTTCATTTCTTTTTTTTATCTTTGAGACACACAGAGAGAGAGCTAGCAGAGGAGGGTCAGAGGGAGAGGGAGACACAGAATCTGAAGCAGGTTCCAGGCTCTGAGCTGTCAGCACAGAGCCCAATGCAGGGCTCGAACCAACGAACTGCGAGATCATGACCTGAGCCGAAGTTGGACGCTTAACTGACTGAGCCACCCAGGTGCCCCTCAACCAATATTTCTTGAACGTCTCCTATGTGGCAGGTATTGTAGGTATGTGGAATGTATGGAAACTCTTACATTCCATTTGGTCCTACATTCTAAACACACACACACCATTAAGTTTTTAAAAAATGTTTATTTATTTATTTTATTAAAAAATTTTAAAAATGTGTATTTATTTTTGAGAGAGAGAGAGAGAGAGCATGAGTGGGGGAAGGCAGAGAGAAAGAGGGAGACACAGGATCCAAAGCGGACTCCAGGCTCTGAGCTGTCAGCACAGAGCCCGATGTGGGGCTCAAACCCACCAACCATGACATCATGACCTGAGCCGAAGTTGGACGTTTAACTAACTGAGCCAGTCAGTCGCCCCCACACACCTTTCATAGAAGAATCCATTATTTCTTCCATTTTGCATGCAGTAATGTATCTTCTCACAAATGTAGCAAGTTACAGACCCAATCAGGATCTGGATCTTTGGTTTTCCCAAGCTGGAAAGGTTCAGGAGAGCTACAGTTCATGGCTCTGAGAAGGATGGCAGGAGAGTGATGGCCAAGACAGACACAATTTCCCAGGCACAGTCCTGGTATTAAGTCTACCTATCTTTCATATCCCACACCTACCACAACTGAGAATAGTCTTCCATATCCATCTTTTGAGGAGTAGGCCCCTCTGGCCAGGATTTCTCCCCTTTCCTGGGAGCACTGAAACCTGCCCTCTTCTATAATAACTCTTAGGGTCACATGGAGCATCTGAGAAGCCAGAGACACATCCACAGGGATGAATAGCGGTCCCAGTCTATGACCCATCTGGTGGGAAGAAACCAGATAAGGCTCCAGTCAGAGCTGGGAGTCCACCCTAGTTTCCCTTCAGAGCATCATTCCCTATTCTCTTTGATCATCTGTGATGGGCAGGATTGTACTGTGCTCCTAAGCTTGTACTCCATTCTAAGAGGGTCAAATACCAGAGTCCCTAGGTTAACCCATCAGAGAACACTTTCTCAGAGATGAGGAGTGGAAGAGAAAGATGAGGAGATGGAGGAGAGGAAGAGAAAGGCCTTAAAAGAAAACTCCAAGGCATGTTGGATGACCAACTCTTCGGACTTGTCTGGGACTGAGGCCTTTCTTGGGATGTGGGCCTTTCCATTTTAACACTGGGCAAGTTCTGGAGGAACCAGGATCATTTCCTCCAGTGGACAGGGGTTCAAGTGCTGGGTGGAGGCTGGGTGGGAAAGAGGCAGGGAGCTAAGAGTGTGAAGAGGCAGTGGCCACACTGCAGCTGATGCCTTGAGTGGTTTGGAGCCTGGACATGGTTCTTGTTTTGAAAAATCTAATCCTTTGACTATAAAGGCCTGCCCTGGTCCCACAGAGGCGGTGTGGCTGCAGTGAGTGTTGGGGTCAGGGGACAAAGCCTCCAGGGACTTGGGACTGGAGAAGGAGCCTGATGGTTCTCTGTGCAGCTCGTAGCTACAGGCCCATGTGGGGCTGGGGCTGGGTAGCTTGCCTCCACCCTACTTTTAGGACCATCTCTCCTGCACTGGGGGCCCCTCTCTGGCTGGAAGAGAGATAGAAGTGGCTGTTGCTCTGTAAGCTGTAGCCTGGCAGGAGAAGCAGAAGTGGTTGCCCAAACAATTATGGCATCAACACAATCCAGGGGCTCTTCAGGGCTGGTGCTGTGTGGGGATGCTCCCTTGTTCACAGCCAGGAGTGGGGACACAGAAAGAGTGCCAGGAGTTGGCATTGGAGCCAACTTGGGCTCTGGAGCCCTGGGGAGGGGAACACGTCCGAGGGAAAGCTAGCGGTCTTTTCTTAATTTCATCATCATGAGACACTTCTGCTTCCCTTGCTCTCTCTAGGGGCACAAGTGTTGGGATTGGCTGTGGGACTATAGCACTGAGCCTTTGAACCACCTCCCTGAGCTCCTGGTTTGACAGTGGGTTGTTCTCTCATTGTGTGATGTCTGGCTCATAATCAGGTTGTCACCTACTTGAGTTCTCAGAGATTCCTACCTTGTATCCTTAAACAATTAATGCATGGGTCAGGCTCCAGGAAGCCTGGCTACGATGGAAAGAATTCAACTTGAACTACTGCTCTGTCAAGGAGGTCTGCAGTTTGAATTAAGCCAAGTTAACTGCCTACTTGGGAAAAAAAAGTCAATACTCTTTGGAAGAGCATCACAGAAGCCACAGTCTTTAAAATGTATTATCATCATGTCCAAGATACAATCCAAAATTACTCCAAATATGAAGAACTGGGAAAACACAAACACTCGAGAGAAAAGACAACAGAGAGCATCTCCCAGGGTGACCTAGATGCTGGAACCAGTACACAAGGCTGCTGGCGCCCAAAGATGCAAAGAGGAATATGCTCACAGTAAAGAAAAAAGATAGGCAAAAAAGATAGATAAGCAGAGAAATATAAACTTTAAAAAGGAACCAAATGCAAATTTTAGAATCAAAAGATGCAATATTATATGAAATTTTAAAAAAATCATTGGAGGGGCTTAATACAAGAGTGGCGATGGAAGAAGAAAGAGTCAGTGAGCTTGTAGATAGATAAATAGAAATGATCCAAGCTAAAGAGCAGAAAAAATATTTTTAAATGAGCAGAAACTCAGGGATCTGTGGGACCACAAAAAACAAACACCCTCTGCTATATGTGTTCTTGAGTCCCAGAAGGAGAGGAAAGAATGAGGCAGAAAAAAATATTCAAAGAAATACGCTGGAAATTTCCCAACTTTGGTGAAAAAAAAATCAAAACATTTTTAGATTCAAGAAGCTTGGTAAACTCAAAGCAGACTGGAAAATTAAAAACACGCAAAAAGCACATGTAGGCAGATCATAGTCAAACTGCTAAAAGCCACAGATAAAGAGAAAATGTTGAATGCACCCAGAGCAAAAAAGACACACTGCACACAGAGGATAACATTTCCAATGTCACTGTTTTCTCATCAAAAACAATGCAGACTAGAAGTCAGTGGAACAACATCTTTAAAATTCTGGGAGAAAAAAAATCATCAACTCAGAATTGCCTTTCCAGTGAAAATATTTTTCCAGAATGAAGATGAAATAAAACCATTCTCAGATAAAAAAAAACTTGGAGAATTTGTCGTCAGCAGACATACAGGATGAGACATGAGAGAGAGAGAGAGAGAGCGCGAGAGAGCACCTAGGGCAGAAGGGGAAGGGAAAGGAATCCAGGTGGAAGATAGAGCTGCAAGTTTCAATAAAGAGAAATGGTAAGTTTGTAGCTAAATATAAAATCTATTTTTTATTCTTAAGTTAAAAATGTATATACCTGTTGAAAGCAAAAAATTATAACATTGTATCAAGGTTTTTATAACATATGAAGATGTAACATACATGAAAATCATAGCATAATGGATAGAGGTGGACTACGGTTCCTGGGTGTCTTCATGCAATATAAATTCTAAGGAGATGGAAAAGCTAAGGACATGAAGAAGAAATTCTCTCTGGGGCAGTGGCTCTCTACTCTACCTGTGGTCTGACAAGCTCTGAGGATCCCTGATATCCTTTCATGGGGGTTGTGAGGTCAAAATTACTTTAATTCTAAGATATTATTTGCTTTTATCTTATGAGAGTACCATGGAGTTAGCAGAGGCCACATGAGGCATGGAGACATCATCCTCTGACAACTAACGGGACATGTATTTGTGTCTCCTTGTGTTTAAAATGTTCTCTGTTTTGAATTGCTCAAAACAGATATAAGCAATATATCTGAACAAGAAATTAGAATAACAGATATAAGACAAATAGTGGTCTTGAAAAAAGCATAGAAGACACCAGAGAATCTCTTGCTGCAGAGATCAAAGACCTAAGAGCTAGTGATGATAAATTAAAAAATGCTATAACTGAGATGCAAAAGAAACTAGATATAGTGATAGCAAGGATGGAGAAGCAGAAGAGAGAATAGGTGAAATAGAGGATAAAATTATGGGAAATAATGAAGCTGAAAAAAAGAGGGAAAGGCAATTACTAGATCACAAGAGGAGAATTAGAGAACTAAGTGATTCCATAAAATGAAATAATATCCTTATCATATGAATTCTGGAAGAAGAGCCAGAGAAAGGGGCAGAATGCTTATTTGAACAAATTATAACCAAGAATTTCCTTAATCTGGGGAAAGAAACAGGCATCCAAGTCTACAGGGCACAGAGAACTCCCTTTAAAATCAACAAAAACAGGGGGTGCCTGGGTGGCTCAGTCAGTTGAGCATCCGACTTCGGCTCAGGTCATGATCTCACGGTTCGTGGGTTCGAGCTCCGTGTCGGACTCTGTGCTGACAGCTCAGAGCCTGGAGCCTGTTTCAGATTCTGTGTCTCCCTCTCTCTCTGACCGTCCCCTGCTCACGCTGTCTCTCTCTTTCTCAGAAATAAATAAAACATTAAAAAATTTAAAAAGTAATAAAATCAACAAAACAGGTCAACACCATGACATATCATAGTGAAATTGGCAAAATACAAAAGTAAAGAGAGAATTCCGAAAGCAGTCAGGGACAAATGAGCCTTAACCTACGAGGGTAGACACGTAAGGGCAGCAGCAGACATGTCCACTAAAACTTGGCAGGCCAGATGGGAGTAGCAGGAAATATACCGTGCTGAATAGGAAAAATATGCAGCCAAGAACCCTTTATCCAGCAACGGTGTCATTCAGAATAGAAAGACAGGCTTTCTCAGACAAACTAAAGGCATTTGTGACCACTAAACAAGTGTTGCAGGAGATCCTAAGGGGGACTCTGAGTGGAAAGCACCAAAGATTACAAAGGACCAGAGGCATCACCACAAGCATGAAACCTACAGATAACACAATGACACTAAATCCGTATCTTTCAATAATCACTCTGAATGTAAATGGACTAAATACCTCAATCAAAAGACACAGGGTATCAGAATGGATAAAAAAACAAGAACCATCTATATGCTACTTACAACAGACTCATTTCAGACTAGAGGCCACCTGCAGATGGAAGTGAGGGGATGGAGAACCATCTATCATGCTAATGGACATCAAAAGAAAGCCAGAGTAGCCATACTTCTATCAGAAAACTATATTTTATTATTTTTTATTTACTTGTTTTTAACATTTATTTATTTTGAGAGAGAAAGAGACACAGCATGAGGAGGGGAGGGACAGAGAGAGAGGGAGACACAGAATTTGAAGGGGGCTCCAGGTTCTGAGCCATCAACACAGAGCCCAGTGCAGGACTCCAACTCACAAGCAAGATCATGAGCTGAGCTGAAGTCAGACACTCAACCGCCTGAGCCATCCAGGTGCCCCAGACAAACTAGATTATAAAACAACTGGGGGGCACCTGGGTGGCTCAGTCTATTAAGCATCTGACTTTGACTCAGGTCATGATCTCATGGTTTGTGGGTTTGAGCCCATGTTGGGCTCTGTGCTGGCAGCTCAGAGCCTGGGGTTTGCTTCAGCTCTGTGTCTCCCTCTCTCTCTGCCTCTCCTCCACTCACGCTCTCTCTCTAAAATAAAAAATAAATAAATAAAACAAAGACTGTAACAAGAGATGAAGAAGGGCATTATATCATAATTAAGGGGTCTATCCATTAGAGCTAACAATAATAAATATTTTTGCCCCCAACGTGGTGGCAACAAATAGATAAATTAATTAATCACAAACATAAGTAAACTTATTGATAATAACACTGTAATTGTAGGAGACTTTAATACTCTACTTACAGCAATGAACAATCATCTAAGCAGAAAATCAGTAAGGAAACAACAGCTCTGAATGACACATTGGACCAGATGTACTTAACAGATATATTCAGAACAGTTCATCCTAAAGCAGAAGAATACAATTCTTCTCAAGTGCACATGGAACATTGTCCAAAATAGATCACATTTTGGGTCACAAAACAGTCTTTAACAGGGACAAAAAGATTGAGATCATGCCATGCATATTTTCTGATCACAATGCTATGAAACTTGAAATCAACCACAAGAAAAAAATTGGAATGCACCTGAATACATGGAGGTTAAAGAACATCCTACTAAAGAATGAATGCATGGGGCACCTGGGTGGCTCAGTCAGTTAAGCGTCTGACTTCAGCTCAGATCATGATCTCACAGTTTGTGGGTTTGATCCCCGCGTCGGGCTCTGTGCTGACAGCTAGCTCAGAGCCTGCAGCCTGCTTCAGATTCTGTGTCTCCTTTTCTCTTTGACCCTCCCCTGCTCATGCTCTCTCTCTCTCTCTCAGAAATAAATAAAACATAAGAAAGTTAAAAAAATAAAAAAAGAATGAATGCATTAATCAGGAGATTAAAGAAGAAATTAAAAAATACATGGAAGCAAATGAAAATGAAAACCCGACAGTCCAAATCCTTTGGGATGCAGCAAAGGCAGTCCTAAGGGGAAAATACATTGCAATTCAGGACTATCTAAAGAAGCAAGAAAGGTCTCAAGTACACAACCTAACCTTACACTTAAAGATGCTAGAAAAGGAGCAGCAAATAAAGCTTAAAGCCAGTAGAAGGGAAATAATAAGGATTAGAGCAGAAATATAGAATTAAAAAAAAAAAAACCAAGTAGGACAAATCAATGAAACTAAGAGCTGTTTTTTTGAAAGAATAAACAAAATTGATAATCCCCCAGCCAGACTTCTCAAAAAGAAAAGAGAGGACCCAAATAGATAAAATCATGAATGAAAGAGGAGACATCCCAACCAAAACCACAGAAATACAAGCAATTAATAGGGAACACTATGAAAAATTATATGCCAACAAACTGGACAGTCTGGAAGAAATGGAGACATTCCTAGACACTCATACACTACCAAAATTCAATGGGAAGAAATAGAAAATTTGAACAGACCCAAAATTAGCCAAGAAATTGAATCAGTTATCAAAAATCTTCCAACAAATAAGAGTCCTGGGCCAGATGGCTTCCCGGGGGAATTCTACCAGACATTTAAAGCAGAGTTAATACCTATTCTTCTTAAACGGTTCCAAAATATAGAAATGGAAGGAGAGCTTCCGAACTTATTCTATGAAGTCAGCATTACCTTGGTTCTAAAACCAGAAAAAGACCCCACTAAAAAGGAGAATTACAGGCCAATATCCCTGATGAATCTGAATGCAAAAATCTGCAGCAAGATACTAGTAAAATGAATTCAACAGTGTATTAAAAGAATTATTCACCATGATCAAGTGAGATTCATTCCTGGACTGCAGGGTTGGCTCGATATTCACAAATCAATCAATGTGATACATCACATTAATAGAAGAAAGGAAAAGAACCATATGATCCTGTCAATATACGCAGAAAAAGCATTTGACAACATACAGCATCCTTTCTTGATAAAAACCCTCGAGAAAGTTGGGATAGAAGGAGTATCACTTAACATCATAAAAACCATTTATGAAAGGCCCACAGCTAATATCATCCTCAATAGGGAAAAACTGACAGCTTTCCCTCTAAGATCAGGAACATGACAGGAATGTCCACTCTCACCACTGTTGTTCACCATAGTGTTAGAAGTCCTAGCCTCAGCAATCAGACAACAAAATGAAATAAAAGGGATCCAAATTGGCAAAGAAGAAGTCAAACTTTCACTCTTCACAGATGACATGATACTCTACGTGGAAAACCCGAAAAACTCCACCAAAAAACAGCTAGAACTGATACATGAATTCAGCAAAGTCACAAGATATAAATCAATGTATAGAAATCAGTTGCATTTTTATATACCAATAATGAAGCAACAGAAAGAGATATTAAGGAATCTATCCCATTTACAATTGCTCAAAAACCACAAAACACCTAGGAACAAGCCTAACCAAAGAGGTAAAAGACCTGTTTGCTGAAAACTATAGAAAGCTTATAGAAACTGAAGAAGACACAAAGAAATGGAAAAACATTCCATGCTCATGGATTGGAAAAGAAGAAATATTGTTAAAATGTCAATACTATCCAAAGTAATCTACATATTCAATGCAATCCCTATCAAAGTAACACCAGCATTCTTCACAGTTAGAACAAACAATCCTAAAATTTGTATGGAACCACGAAAGATCCCAAATGGCCAAAGTAATGTTGAGAAAGAAAACCAAAGTGGGAGGCATCACAATCCCAGACTTTAGCCTCTACTACAAAGCTGTCATCATCAAGACAGTATGGTATCGGCACAAAAACAGACACATAGACCAATGGAATAGAATGAAGAACCTGGAATTGGGCCCACAGATGTATGGCAAACTAATCTTTGACAAAACAGGAAAGAGTATCCAGTGGAAAAAAAAGACGGTCTCTTTAGCAAATGGTGCTGGGAGAACTGGACAGCAACATGGAGAAGAATGAACCTGGACCACTTTTTTAACACCATACACAAAAATAAACTCGAAATGGATGAAGATCTAAATGTGAGACAGGAAACCATCAAAATCCTACAGGAGAAAACAGGCAGCAACCTCTTTGACCTAGGCCACAGCAACCTCATACTTGTCGTATGTCCTGAGGCAAGGGAAATAAAAGCAAAAATGAATTATTGGGACCCCATCAAGATAAAAAACTTCTGCACAGTAAAGGAAACAATGAACAAAACTAAAAGACAACTGATGGAATGGGAGAAGATATTTACAAATGACATATTGGATAAAGGGTTAGTATCCAAAATCTATAAAGACCTTACCAAATTCAACACCCCAAAAACCCAAATAATACAGTGAAGAAATGGGCAGAAGACATGACTAGACACTTTTCCAAAGAAGACATCCAGATGGCTAACAGACATATGAAAAGATGTTCAACATCACACATCATCAGGGAAATACAAATGAAAACAACAATGAGATACCACCTCATACTGGTCAGAATGGCTAAAATTAACAACTCGGGAAACAACAGATGTTGGCCAGAATGTGGAGAAAGAGGAACACTTTTGCACTGTTGGTGGGAATGCAAACTGGTGCAGGCGCTCTGGAAAACAGTATGGAGTTTCCTCAAAGAGTTAAAAATAGAACTACCCTGTGACCCAGCAATTGTACTACTAGGAATTTATCCAAAGGGATACAAAAATGCTGATTTGAAGGAGCACTCCAATGTTTACAGTAGCTCTATCAACAATAGCAAAATATGGAAACAGCCTAAATGTCCATTGACTGATGAATGGATAAAGAAGATGTGGTATATGTACACAATGGAATACTATTTGTGATGACAAAGAATGAAATCTTGCCATTTGCAACAACGTGGATGGAACTGGAGGGTATTATGGTAAATGAAATAAGTCAGTCAGCGAAAGACAGATTATCGCATGATTTCATATTTTACACATGTGTGGAATTTCAGAAACTCAACAGATGAACATAAGGGAAGGGAAGGAAAAATAAGATAAAAAGAGACGAGGTGCCTGGGTGGCTCAGTCAGTTAAACATTCGACTTTGGCTTAGGTCATGATCTCGCAGCTTGTGAGTTTGAGCCCTGCATGGGTCTCTGTACTGACAGCTCAGAGCCTGGAGCCTGCTTTGGGTTCTGTGTCTCCCCCTCCGTCTGCCCCCCTTCCCTGCTTGTGCTCTGTTTCTCTCTCTCTCAAAAACAAATAAACATTAAAACACACACATACACAGAGGGAGGCAAACCATAAGAGANAAGTGGGGAGGTGGACAGGTGGGGGGTGGGTTAAATGGGTGATAGGCATTAAGGAGGCACTTTTCAGGATGAGCACTGGGTGTCATATGTAAGAGATATGTAAGCACTGGGTTCTATTTCTGAGGCCAAGACTACACTGTATGTTAACTAACTTGAAAATATATTAATAAAAAAGTTCTCTGTTTTAAATGCTTAAAAATTTTTTTTAAATGTTTATTTATTTTTGTGAGAGACACAGAGGTGAGCAGGGAGGGGCAGGGGAGGGGGAGACACAGAATCCTAAGCAGGCTGTCAGCACAGAGACTGATGTGGGGCTTGAACTCACGAACTGCAAGATCATGACATGAGCTGAAGTGAGTTGCTCAGCCGACCAAGCCACCCAAGCACCCCTGTTTTAATTTCTAATGCAGTAACTATGAATAGAGATAACCTACATAAACAAAAGGTCTTTGGGGTTCTCAATTTTTAAGGGGATAAAGTTTAAGAAGAGCTTCTCTAAAGCAACCACTAAAATTACTATACACTAAATACAATACAATGAATACAATACACTATAACACACTACAATAGTTTTTAAAAAAGAAAGACAAAGAGGTACAGCTAAAAGACCAATCTATCAATTAAATTGAAATTGGGTTCTGAACTGGCTTAATTTGCAGGACTTGTTTCTAACAGGGTGACCTATTAGAAATCATTTTGGTTGGCCTGGGACTGAGCCGTTTCCTAGGATGCAGGACTTTCAAAACTAAAACTGGTTCAGCCCCATGCAAATTGGGACAATTGGTTATTTCTAGCCCTTCAATCAGCCACTTTGTCCCCCTTTCCCTTGGCCAAATGTCTCTAAAGAGTAGAACCACATCTGTGCTATGTGTACGCCCCTGAAGGGTAAAAGGCTAGAGGAAGGAAAGGAAGCATTCTACAAAAGTATAGGTATGCCATGTTCATAAAAATAGAAAATATCCACAAGAACAATCTAACATAACTGTGACCATCTTAGAGAAGAGGGATGTGGATGATTGAAAAAATGTTTCTCTGTTTAGCGAAACTTCTGTAATGTTATTAAATCACTTTAGTAATTATAGAATAAATGTATTTAGAGTTATAGTTGTGACCAGATGGCTCTTTCTAAACCAGGCAAAATTAGAAGGGTGAGGCCACGGATCCTGAAGAAGATGCTAGACCGTGGCTCTGGGGGCATTAATCTGTGTGATTAATGAGGAAGGACTTTCTGTCCTTGGCTACAAACTCAGGCCAGGTAAAGATCCTTTCAACCTTGGGGGGCTTCTATCTAAAGACAGGTTGATATCCTACAGTCTCAATACCCCCCTGCATCTCCGTCTCACCTGTGTCTTCTGAACCTGCCTCTGGGTCCACTGAATTTTGTTTCTCATTAACTGAGGAAAGCCAAACCACAGAAGCAGAGAGGGGGACAGTCTGCAAAGTTGTGAACGGGTTGGA
This sequence comes from Crocuta crocuta, assembly GCF_008692635.1. Lineage (NCBI taxonomy): Eukaryota > Metazoa > Chordata > Mammalia > Carnivora > Hyaenidae > Crocuta > Crocuta crocuta. The sequence goes on along the minus strand of NW_027529427.1, from coordinate 2,032,036 downwards.
GAGAAAGCAGAGGGGTTACATGGTGTGAGTGCAGGAGTGCGGGAGTCCATTTTCGGTTTTAGTTTTAAGTTTTGAAATTCCTGTCGCTGCTGCCACCTGCTGTCCAGCATTCGGAAGGGCCTGTGAGGGATAGTGCTCGGTTTTCCAGACCAGGGAGGTTTTCCTACAGCCCTCATTAGACCCTAGCATTTAGAAAGGAATTTGTTCTCTCTTGGAATCCAAACAGCCATGGGAGACCCTGGGCTGAGACAGTGGGGGCAGTTTCCTGTCTTTAGACACCTTGCCCCGGGCCAGGACATGTTGGGCCTTTCATGCCCTATATCAGGTAAAGAGAGATATGGGAAAGAAGTGGAGAGCAGAGTGGGTAGAGGAGGCCTGAGTCAGTTACACTGGGATCCCAGGCTTCTATCCTTAATGGACACTACAGCTGTGGACAGAATTAAGGGATGAGAGTGACTCTATCAAGAGTTGGGTCTGTCCTGCAAGCTCCACTATCCCCACATCATCTCAGGTATGCAAGGGCATTGATATCCATAGGTTAGGGATATTTGGGCAGAGGCTTAATCAGCCCCAAAGGAGTGTCAGCCCTAGTGTTGGCTTTCCAGTCTTCCTTCCCTACTCTGTCAGCTATCTGTCTACAACATCAAGTGATCCTGTTCCTCCCTAGCTTAAAACCTTTAATGACTGCACCGTCTGATGCAAAAGATGGAGCCCAAGCTACTTGGCCATCATGGCATATTCTTCATTGGTAATTGGGCTCTGCTTGCCTTACTCCATGCAGGTTCCTCCTCTCATATGCATTCCAGCCTCACTGGTGATCTTACTCTTTCCTAAACATTGCCTTGCATTTCACAGGTGACTCTTTGGCCAATTCTGTGTTTTTCAGTCATCAGAGACCAAAAGATAGCATAACACAGTGGCTAAAGGAGTGGACTCCTACACCAGACTCATCAGGTTCAAATCAGGCACTGCCTCTTAGAAACTTTGTGACCATATTCAGCTTATGGAGTTTCTCCATACCTCTAAAGATCCTCACCTATAGAAGAAAGGTGAAAACAGTGGTACCCGCTTCCATAGAGGCGTTGTGAGGATTAAGTGAGCTAATCATTTAATTTCTTTGGAGAGTGCCTGGTCTTTGGTAAACCCTCAATAAATATCACTACTTGCTTGGAAAAATAGAATAGCAAAATGGTTAGGTCAGCGGTTTTCAACCAAGAGCAATTTTGCTCCCCAGGGGAGCAAATATACCCAGGGGATATTTGAAAATATCTAGAAATTTTTGGTTTTCACAGCTGCAGGGATGCTACTGGCATCTAGTGGAGAGAGGCCAAGGAGGCTGCTAAACATTCTACAATGCACAAGACATCACCTCCCACAACAAAAACTATCTGGCCCAAAATGTCAACAGTGCTGAGGTTGAGAAACTCTGGGTTAGGTGGTCAGGTCCCTCTAGAACCAATCTGTTTGGGCTCAAATCCTGGCTCTGACTTTGATATGCGACCTTTGGCAAATTACTAAGGAACTCCGTGTTCCCATTTTTGTGATGATGAATTTTATGTGTCAACTTGACCAGGCCAAGGGATGCCCAGATAGCTAGCTAAACATTATTTCTTGGTGTGTACATAAGAGTGTTTCCAGAAGAGATTAATGTTTCAACTGGTAGACTGACTACAGCCAATGGGCCTCCCCACTGTGTGTAGGCATCGTCCAATCTATTGAGGACCTGAACAGAACAAAAAGCAGAGGAAGGGAGGATTAGCTGGAATACTGGTCTTCTGCCCTTGGACTGGGACTTATGCCATCAACTCCCCTAGTTTACAGGCCTTCAGACTGGGACTGCAACTATGCCAGCATCATCCCTGGATTTCTAGCTTGCAGTTGGAAGATTGCCAGGCTTCTCAGCCTCCATAAGTGCTTGAGCCAAAACCTTATAATAAATCTCTGGAGAATCCTGACAACACAGTTTCCTTACCTGTAAAGTAATGATAATAATATATCACAGGGTTCTTGGGAGGAGTAAATAAATTGAGAGGTAAATGCCTGGCATGCAGTACTCATGCTATGGTTGGCATCCATTATTATTATTTCTTCTCTCCTCATGTGTCCCCTCCTCTGGGATGTCCTTCTTGACTCAGGGTTAGATTACTTTCAGCATATTAGCACTTCATGTATGACAACCACCTGTTCACTTGGCTGTCTCTTAAGACTGTGAGCTCCTTGAGGGAGGGGCTGCTCTATAGGTTTCAATATCCCCAGGACTGAGCATGATGCCTGGTACATGTATCCATAGGATGAATAAGGTAGAGAAGAGAATGGACAAGGTATTAGAGTTTTCAAGGAAGGTGCCCAGGGAGGAAAAGAGCATGTGAGTAGAGAAATCAGGCATATGAATGCAAGATGCCTTTGAGAGGGGTTGGCTGGTCCTAACCTGGGTGACCTGGCTACTACCCCCTCTGGTCTTCACTAACTAATAAGGGTTCTGGCACTGGTGGTAAATCTGGGCCTAACGAGTGTGACAGCAGAGATTATTATATGGCAGGCTCAGGGGCTGCCTATAGCCTGTGATTGCTGGGGAGAGGGTAGCAGAACAAAGAGCCATTAAAACATCTTCCCTGGTGTCCTCTGCTTTCTAGCCATCAGATTTAGTTATACCTGGTTGCCTCTGCACAGAGCCTTCTCCTCTCTATGTTTCTCCATTTCACCCTCCTTTTCAACAAAGAAATCTTTGGATCTGGTATCGCTGTGGTGACCTTGGAAGGCTGAGGAGGAGCCCAAGGATTTCTTACTCTGCGAGGGATAGCTGACCATGCAGGTGTGACTCTCCATTGCCTTGTTTGTCTGGACACCACCATCCCCTCATTATTGCTGGTATTCAGGGCCTTGCTGCTCTGCCATCACAGAATTTGTCAATTAGCTTCCTGCCAGCAAAGATCTAATGCCATATAAAATATTCTCCCTGCCCCTGGATATGCACTCTCTCTAATGACATGAGGTTGTATTCTGGTTCATTTGTCCTGGTAAAGCCACAAGGTAGGCTTATACATCTGTGTGAGTGGGGAGTATTATCTGAAGATGCTGGACATTCTTTTTAACAATTACCTAGGGAAAAGGTGGGTTCTCAGAAAATACTCTGGCAGGTGGACCTAAGAAAAGAAGGAAAGGGGGCACCTGCCTATCTCTGAACTTCACTTTCTTTAGACTTCTAGGGGGACACTGAGATGTGGGCCCCTGGGGCTGGGTACGCAGATGGTGTCTGGGCTTAAGGTTAGGATGGAAGGGCCTATGATGCCCTTAGGTGTAGAGCCACATCTTTTTGTGGCTGGACAGGTTTATACTGCCCTAAGTCACTCACCCACATCCTTTTGCCAGATTAGCAAATATTGAGGCTAGGAGGAGGTCATTTGTGATGAAATTCAAAGCTGAAAATATATGTTAGTTACCTGTTGTGTAATAAATCACTCATACATTTGGGTGTTTGAAACAGCAAATATATATATATATATCTTAACGCTTTCTGAAGGTCAGGAACCCAGAAGCAGTGTAGATGAGTGATTTTGGCTAAGTCTCTCACGAGTCTTCAGTTAAGGTGTTGGCCAGCGCTGCATTCATCTGAAGGCTTGACTGGGGCTGGAGGGTCTGCTTCCAAGATGGCTCCCTCATAGGACTGTGGGCAGGAGGTCTCAGTTCCTTCTATGTGACCCTCTTCACAGGACCCTTCTCTGATACAGTGTAGGAGGAGAATGCACAAGGAAGGGAATGACAGGAAGCAGGGAACATTGGGGGCCACCTTGGAGGTTGGTTGGGTATCACAAAAATAGACATATTATTTTAGTACAATAAATTCAGAAGATCAGTTGTTATTTTTGCTAGGTATGGTTGTATTTCAGATGCATTACCCTGAAGCCAGTGCCTTTGGGGGCTCTGCCCCTCTCCTTCACCTTAGATCTGAAGGGCTCTTTCACTCATCCCAAACAAGTAGCAGGGCCATACAGATCACGTAGGACCTGCAGGAGGCCAAACACAAGAGAAGGTGAGGCTTTGGAAGGATAGCAAAGAGTTAAAAAGGACCAAGAAGCAATTGAAAAGGAGAAAGGAAGAGAAGCAAGGAGAAGCCCTAAATAGAATGCTTTTTCCCAACCTAAGGGAGGGTAACCATAGCACGAGTCTTAAGAATCTAGGACAATAGTCCCACTCCAGCAGATTGTCTAACGGGACAAGTTCAGAGGCTAGAGATTCCAGTTCCAAATCTCCTATACCCCATGGGCTTTGTGTGGACTTTCAAGCCTGAAATGAAGTCTTTTAGTAAAGAACTCTTTAAACATACTGTGTATGTGCTTTGCTTGTTAATAGGAAGGCAGTTCTGCTATATCCTGCACCATCCCTTCCATCCACAATGAGTTTATGGGTGAGGCTGCATTTGTACCTCAGATAATTGACTCATATATTACTCTCTGTTCTATTTTGCTTATTTTTCTCCAAGACTTTAATAAACCTTTATTCAAATGGGGCACCCTTCTCCCATCTGTGCTACCTGGTAAAAAAAATGAGTGGTGGGGAGACAAAAAAAAGATGGTGAGTGGCAGTAGAGATTAGGGGAGCCACTTTGAGGAAAGAGAGAATGCTTTGTGATCTAGCTGTTCCTTCCCATGTTGGGATTCTCTCTCCAGTGGGGACACTGCAGACTAGACTTCAGTTACATTAAGGGATGACAATTTCTTTTCTGCTGGGTCAAGGGCATGGAGCAAAGCTTTTCTAAAAACAATGGTGGAAAAGAGAGGAATCTAAGGGGAGGGTGTGGGTGTGGAAGGCAAGATAGATCAGTCATAGAACATTGAGGCTGAACAGGACACTTCTCCTGCGGCACAGAGAAGTGAAATACTTTGCCCAAGATCATGCAGTGAGGCAGCAATAATGACTCCTCAAGCAGCGCTTTTAGCTCTGCCTTGCCGTCTGATTAGGTCAATGAATACCCACAGCTATTGTGTGTGTGAAGGAAAGAGAAGAGTAGGTGCTGGCTTGCAGCAGTCTTATAGAACACCGGATGAAAAAGCCACATGGACATTACACACACCTCTCCCCACACACTGTACGTGGAAGAGGCATGTGTGAGACAGGCTCAGGAGGGATATGCATATTTGCATGGAAGGAAAACTGTAGTTGATACTTAAATAGACCTTCCCCCTCCTGGCTCATCTGTGGGGTCAGCAGAGTTGGTGAAGCCCAAACTGAGTCCTGAATGGAGGGGTTTCTGGAACTTCACTAGTGCATGAAGAGATCAGGGGATGTTCTGCAGGGGATCAGGGGTGGGAGGGTCGCAGGGGAGGCTTCTCAGGCATGAGGGAAGCATGAGGGAAAAAAAACAACCCAGGGCAGGGGTAAGTGTGCTGGCTGGTTTTGGCATCCATATGGAAGAAGAGTGAGGACCAGGAAGGCCGAGGGAAAATGGCTGCAGCTGTAGCTGGGCCCCTGCCGGGGCTCCTAGGGAGTGAGACACGGGTGGGACTGGGTGGGTGGAGGACAGCAGGAGGCTTACCCCCAGCTAGATGGTGGGCCAGGAAGTCCTTGAGAGAACAGTGGTCCCCTTGTCTTGTTGGAAGGTCAGCTCCATCCCATGCCTTTGGAATCTAAATGGCCTCTGGTGAGGGTGGGTATACAATGTGGAGCTGTCCCAGATCCAACCTGTTGGCTGAGATCTAGGGGAGCAGGAGGCCCTGATGGATGCAGATTCTGGCCCCTGGTCAGGTAGGTCCACTGCTTGCACGCTTGGCCTCAGAGGCTTTGGCTACCTTCTTTGTTTCTTTCTTTCTGCCCTTCATGCAAACTCAGGTCAGCTCATCAGAGTCCTTCGCAGTGCCCCTTGATCTGGCCACCGAGTGCCCTCACCCACTATCTTTTAACTTCCTGCTGTACCTGCAAGGTTTCCCCACCCTCACCTGACCATAATCATGGACGCAGCCCTGGGATGGCTCCGGGTCAGTCCCTGGGGCCCCTGAGGGCACAGGTGCTGCTGTGATTGAGTGGGTTAGAGCAGGGGGAGGTTGAGGGGGACATGCCAGAGAGCTGGGTAGGGGTACCGGAAGTGGTCCCCTGGCTGGGTAGGACCAGTGAGCTCCAGAAGAGGAAGAAGAGCCTGTAGAAGAGGAGGAAGAGGCAGGAGCAGGCCATAGTCAGGGCCATACCGGCAACTGCTGGCCTCTTACTGACCTTTGTGTACTTAAGCCTAGACCAGATGTAGTTTTTGCCTCTTAGGGGATAACATTTGGGTTGGGGAAAGGGATCAATATGGCCAGAACTCTGCTCTTTCTGGGGATCCCAGGATTTGCAGTGGCTTCAAAGGGTCCCCTTCTGCCAGTAAGGGGTCCAACCATGCTATAGAATGGAGCTCCTGGCGGGGATGGCTTTGTGCTTTAGACTTGAGGAATTTCCTGCCTTTTCCTGACCTTCAACAGGAAGGTCTGGGCATATGGGCTGGGGGGTCACATGGAAGATGGTGGCTGAATGGAGGGGCACCTGTCTAGACTTTGCTGCTCCTGCCTACTCTCTGGTCCCCTACCAGAATGTGGAGGCCAAGGCCTCGGGCAGCATGTGGTTCTCTGCTTGAGGACACGCACCTGCTCTTGGTGTATTTGCTGTTGCTTACTTTCTTCTAGAAGAGGATCTGTATTGAAATAAGGGATCAAGACTAAGGGACCATCTGGATTTCAGGCCAGTAGGTTATTTGTGACCATATGGTGCTCTCTGGGCCTGAGGAAGAGGGAATTGGGTAGGGCCCCTGCGTGGGGCTGGCTCAGAAGGATGCAGTTATTCCCTCTTGTGTGGAAATAAACATTTTGGATTCCTGATCATCTCCCTGGGGGCTAGGATTCTGGTCAACAAAGTCAAAGTTGGTCCCCAGATTCACAGTTTTGTGTGCTCCAGGACAGGCTAGCGGTGGGACATTCCTTGAGGGCTATTTCCCTCTGTCCTGGTTTTTCTTCTTTCACAGGTTGGTGCCCCTCCTAACCATGTCTTCCATCTGAAGACAGAGGGAGTAGGCTGATCTGAATGAAGGATTGGGGTTTTGTCAGGGTGAGTATGTGTGTTCAAAATTGGTGGTGGTGGTGGTGTGGTGTGTATGTGCCTGCATATTTGTGTGTGTGTGTGTGTGTGCGTGTATGTGTGTGTGTGGTGGGGAATGGAATATTCAAGCATGTGTCAGAAGAGGGAAGATTAAACTTGGTGTTTCTTCAGCTCCCACTGCAGTGAGCGGTGCCCCCTGCTGCCCATAGGGGAAACAGCAGCCCCAGCTTCCCAGTCTCAGTAGGTCCCTGCTTTCACCCATCCGCTTTCCCATCCACCCCTTGATGATGTTTCTGAAGCTGCTCAGTCCTGCTCTGCTTGCTTGTGCTCCTTTGAAGATCTCCACGCTTCTTGTTGGACTCTTGGTCCTGAAGGGGTGAGGTCAAGTGAAGGATTTGAACTTGCAGTGTGAATGGCTGGACATTACCATGGGGGCCTCCAAGCTCCTGGGTCAGGCCCTCTGGCAAGACTGCAGTGAGGGGCGCTGGACCAGCATGCAGAACACAGAGGACGGTCCTGTGGGGAGAGGCTTGGACATGCACTGTAAACCCAGAGTGACCAGGACATTGCATTGCCCTGGTGACTTAGGCAATGGGTGACTACACATGGAGAATCTTCCTTTGCCTTCACTGTTCCTTGGAAAGGGGCAAGCTAGGATCCAGCAGTCCCCCGAGCTTCTGCTGGTTGGCTTTGCCCAGAGGAGGGCTTTCTACTCCCTGCTCTACTGGGGACATCTGTATAGAGGCCTGCAGGGGGAAGGCTATTCAGTTCCACTCAGTTCTTTCCCAAACTCATTCCAGAGTGTAGAGTAGGATCAGTGTTTCAAAACTAGTGACTGTCTTGAATGTGTAGGGGCTTAGCCACTGCAGTAAGAGAGGGCAGGGGTGACCATCTAATGAGCCAGGGACTTTCCAACAAGCCCTGCCTCCCACGTAGTCAGGCTCTGTCCCCACCCCATACTGAGCCCTCTTCTCTCAGACACTTGCCCCATGGTACTTTTATTCTGAAGGGACCAAGGTCCCTGGAGGCGTGGTGAGGGGAGGGGACTGTCCAGGGGCTGGATCTGGCCCTGACCCTGAACAGGCCCTGCCCTCTGGGCTGTTTTCCCAGGGTAGTGATTCTGGGACCCCAAAGGAGGGGCCTTACTGTCTTCACTTCTCCCCCTAATCCTCTGTCCCAGTCTTGCTGGCCTTTAAGCAGAGGGTCCCTATAGCCAAGCATGTCGGTCTTCTTACTGTTGCCTTCACACCCCTGTGTCCTCATCTTTCTAGCCCTTACCCTTGTATCTTCCAACTGTTTCTAGCCTTCTTGCTGCCTGTCCTTCCCAAAGCAGACATGGACGCCAGCTCACTATTCCAAAGCTTGGCAGCCTCCTCCAGCACGGAACAAGGATCTTACCCAGTCTCATCCCTCTTCCCCAGAGTGTAGGATGGAAATATAAGATAGCTAGGGTTCATTCAGACATTGATACATGTGGTCTGTTGAACTCTGTGTGGGTGAGGCTGTGCCTTGGGCCCCGTTCTGTTGAGCACATGAGGCTTTCTTGAGACTAAGGAAAGGAAACAGAGCAAAACAACAACAACAAAAAGAACAACTCTATCAGCAGCTTCTGTTTACATTCTTGAACTCCACTCACAGTTTTCCAGAAGTTTCACCAGGACGGAGTTTTTACTTGTCCCCAAATGCTCAAAGCTTAGTTCTTTCTTAGATGGAAAAGAAGAAACCAAATGAAATAAAGAGAGTTGAGAACCATTGTTTTCAAGGGGCCTTTCCCCTTTGCCTGTTTCTTTCACCCAGGAGGCCAGACCTTGAACTGGATATGAGGCCACAATTAGGCAGTGGAGTGTGACAAAAAAGGACTTTGGCCTGGGGGCTACAAGTTATAGATTAACATGGGGAAGAGTGAGGAGGGATCTGGAGGGAGAGTAAGTGGCCCAAAAAAGGGACTGCTGACCTGGGATGATCTGGACTTGAAGAGGTACAAGCAAGAGGAGCCTGGGGACCGGTGTAGTCTGGAGGGGCCCCAGCAACTCTCTGGCTATTTGACCTTCCTGAAGATCTGCTCACACACTGCATCCCTTGCAGTCAGTTCCTGGGGACACAGTAGGAATAATGAGGAGAGAGAAAGAAGGTTCTTGCCAGAATTCCTTTCTTGAGGTCCTGGAGCTCCATTTAATCCATCAGGATACAACAGCCGGGGTACTTGATGTATGGGGTATTGTATCATTGTCCCAAACCTTCAACTTTTCACCCCAGAGGAAGGAAGGGACCTGGGTCATGGAATGTGAAATGGCTAAGCCTCCATCTCTCCAGTCATGATTTATGGACATTCATCTGATTTGTAGCCAGGGCCCATCTGGCTCCTCTATCTCTTCCTCTCTCTACTCTTCCCAATGCTTTTGTTTTCCTTTCTTGCTTGCCTTCCTCAGAAGGGGGCAGGGAGTGGAGTAGGAGATGATTTGATTGGGCAAGGGGATGAGTCTTAGCCCAGACAGGAGATGAAACCCCTCTTCCAGCGCTCACCCAGCTTACCAGATACAACTTCTCTCCCTCCAGCCAGTGTCTCCAACCTCGGTTGGGGACCTCCCCTTTCTGCACACATACCAGCTGCTCCTCCTCCCAGGTTACTATGGTCTACAGGGAAAGCAAGAATAAGGGAAGATTTGGAGGCAGAACACCCCAAATGTATCCAACTCACTCTGGTTGGGCCGCCCCCCCCGCCCCCCCCGTTCACACCACAGCAGATACTGTCTTGCTCCAGCCCCTTCATTCTGAGTGAGAGGGCTCCCTCCACTTCCACTGCCAACTCCTACAGGCTGCTGAGGCCATAGTTTGTCCATAGTGATTGCTGGGGCAGGGCAGGGATGGAGCAGAATAAGCAGGGGTAAAATTGGGTGGTGGGTGATAAAGAACAAAGACTTTGTCCTTTGGATACTTTCAGTTGGGCTGGAGGGTCATTTGGGAAAGAAGGGGGATTGGTTGAGAGTCCCACCAGGGAATCTCTCTTCTTTCTCAGTTTCAAGGACAGCTGAAGTGTCCCTGAGAGTAAAGGATCACCTCCTTTCCCCCAGTCAGAGTGGGAATTCCAATCAGCATTTCTTAAGCCCTCCTACAGAATGGGCCCTGCTAACCGAGGTGCTCAGAATCTTGGTCCAATAGAGCAAGAAACAGGTGTTTATGATGCCAGGCAAGTGTTGGGGAAGAGCTGAGCCTTCAAGGACGTGAGGAGTTCGTTAGATTGGAGATACTGCGGCATTTCCAGCAAGGAAAGGAACAGTAGAGAGGTAAGAAAGAAGGCCAAATAGTTGTAAGAGGCTCTAAACAAGGGTGTTTGTGGGAAAGACCCTTGTATATCACGGACCTCATCTGGAACATAATGGATTGTCACTGAAAGGGTTTAATTCATGGTTACTTTTACATTTGAGATAAATCCTTGAGGCTATAGCATGCAGAGTGGGTTAGAGGAGGATTAAGCCTGGGGGCCAATTTCGGGCACCAGGCAAGAAATGAGGGCTTGAATGAAGGTGGTCATCACAAGAAAGGCTGGGAAGAATCAGTGATGTTCAGTGAAGTAAAATGGACCATGAATGTAAGTCATATGTAACTGCAAGATTTCTAGGAGCCACATTAGAAAAGGAAAAAGAAACAAGTGAAAGTAATTTTAATAATATATCTCAGGGGCGCCTGGGTGGCTTAGTCGGTTAAGTGTCCGACTTCGGCTCAGGTCATGATCTCATGGTTCATGGGCTCAATTCCCGCATCGGGCTCTGGGCTGACAGCTCAGAGCCTGAGCTTTGGATTCTAAGTCTCCCTCTCTCCCTGCCCTCCCACACTCATGCTGTCTCTCTCTGTCTCTCAAAAATAAACATTAAAGTTAAAAAATATATATATATATTTTATTTAACCTAGAATATCCCAAACATTAAAATTTCAGCATGTGATTCAAATAAAAATTACTGAGATGTTTTACACTTTTTTTGTATTGTCTTAAAAACCCACTATGTTTTTATACTTATAACACACCTCAGTTTGGACTAGTTACATTTTAAGTGTTCAATAGCTGTATATGGCTAGTAACAACCATATTGGACAGTGCAGAAAAGTTATAAAGATTTCTTGACCAACTAGATGTGGTGTGTGTGTGCATGCGTGCATACGTGCATGTATGTCGTGGGGTGCAGGGGTAAGGGAACAGGACATATCGACTGTGATTCCCAGGTCTCCGGTCTGGCTGGTTATCACCATTAACAAAGGCAGTAAATATAAAAGCAGGAATCGGCTCGGGTAGGAAGATAATGAATTTGGATTTGAGCTTGGGGCATGCAGATGGAAACATCGTACAGACAGATGAAGGCTTCACCCTGAAGCTCAGGAGACAGCTCTGGATGGAGAATGCATGTTAAGGACAGTTTATAAGTAGTAGCAGAGTGCATGGGGATAGATGATGTAGCCGATGGCTGGTGTACAGACAAGAGAGAAAGTCAAGAGCAAAACACTGGGGGGAAACCCCAGTTAGAGGGTTTAATAGCACAACTGAGGTCTGCAAAAGAGACCTAAAAGAAGGTGTAAGAAGCAGAGAGAAAGAGAAGAGAGTGGAGTCAGAGAGGCTAAGGGAAAAGAGACTTTGTGCTGACCAACTGAATCACAGGCTAGAGTGTGAGCAAATATTTCTTCTTTGGACTGATGGTGACCCCCTCTTTTTGTCCTGTGGCAGGAGAGAGTGGTCTGGGGGAGCACCTGGAGACTGTTCCCTTCGGGACTCTGCAGCCTGCTGTGGTAATCACTTTCTCTGGCTGGGAGAGGTCACTTAGTTTTGCCACAGACTGTTAAGACGCACCTATCTGCTCACCCACCTACCCTCCCCCAGGCCCCCCGGAAAAGTACCTGGCATTTTCGTCCATCCACGATCCTTAGATCCTCTTCAAACTCTACTCCCACCTCGAATTCCAGAATGTAGTTGCGGAAGGTGCTGAGGGTCTTCACTATCATGTGGTCGCCCTGATGGTCAATCTCCTTGTCTGGCCTGAGCAGCAGCGCTATCTTCCGCAGAGCCATGCCGATGTCTATGGGGAGGGGAGGGGTATCTCTTAGCAGGGTCTTACCAGCCAGCCAGGACCTTCTCTCCTGCAGCAGCACCTCGGGGCTGTGAGCTTCCCTTTAGCTGGGTGTGAGATTGGAGGTTGACTCTTTCCTACCAATGCTCCTGGCTAGAAATGGATCCCAACTCACGTGCCACCTCCTTAGCCTTTCCACAGCTTCTAACCCCAGCATTCCCCCCTTTTCAGTGGGACAGAGAGGAAGGAAGGGAAAGGGAAAAAGGGGGGTGAATGGGGTGTGGGGAGGCTGTGAGGCCATTACTTAGGGCTTGCAGGTAGTCTTCCATGTTCTTCTGCGAGATGAAGCGGTAGTAGCCGGTGAGGTTGGGAGGCATTGTCCGGGCTGGCCAAGATGGGGATGGAGATTTCAGAAGAATATAGCAGACAGGGTGAGGGGCGAGCAGATGTTGTCTAGCAGGTGAGGCTGTGGGACTGTAGGTCAGCCTACACACACACACACACACACACACACACACACACACAGGAGGCTGTGTAAAGGTCTATGCTTACCAGGGTTTTATAGGGCTGGGCCCTGGTGCAATAAGAGTTCCTACCAGACTGCCCCCTCCTCGCATAATGAGTTTGGGACTGGTGCCTGCAGCCTGAGGGAGGGGTAGGAACTTGGCAGCTTTGTGCCTGACCTCAGCTTTTCCTGAGGAAGGAACGTGGAGCAGGATCTGGGGCTGTCTGTCATCCATGACTTGACCTGTTTCGAGGGTCAGTTTTGGCTTCCGGCCCATTTCTGGCAGGTTTGGGAACTGTCCCAGAGCTCTGAGGAGGGCAGTCTCCCCTGGGAGAGGTCTGGTCCTGCTGGGTAGAGGGAGAGCTTCCAGACTCAACAGGGATGAGTTCTAACAATATCCTGAGATCCTGGGACTGAGTCAGGGATCCTGAAAGGTATGAGGAGGAAGAGGTGGGGAAAGAAGGGGGACAGTGAGCTGGCCAGGAGCCACCGTGAAGAAAATTCTCCAGTGCTGCCTCCCACAACTCCCTCAGACAGCTTCACCGGCTTGGGGCCCCAACTCTGGATTCCAAACTCTTTGTCCAATAGTGCTCTTCCCAAGCACAGAGGGGATTGTCGGCATGATGAGGTAATTGAGCTCAAAGTCCAGAGGAGAAAGTGAAGGAGGAGTTTGGTTAGCTATTTTGGGGAATTTTCAATCTTTGACTTGGGACCCAGGGGTTTCCCTCTCCCTCTGAAGTCACTGATGTAACCATCACCCCCCAGTTTCCCAGCCTTTGGACAGCCTATGCTTACCGGAGGACGTATTCCCATGGTCGGGGCCGCCTCCACCCCCTACCCCCTTCTCTCCCTCTCTCAAACCTACCCCCTTCCCAGGTTTCAGAATCAGCTGGATTGGTTCATCATGGTTTAAGGTGGGAAAAGCAGGGAGAGGGAGGCAGAGAGTCTAGGCAGTGGGAAAAAAAATCCCACCTGCCAGTGACTTCTTTCCACAGGTGTGTGTGTGTGTTGGGGGTACACAAATATCTCACTCTTCCTCTAGTCCCGGAACCCTTCCCACCTCCCTGAGGACCATCCCCTGGTTTCCTCAGCCCCTGGGGCGACAAACTGAACCGCTACTATATCCCGGGTCTGGGCTGCGGGTTTTGCTTCCCGGCCCCCAGGAGGCACGCGGCAGGAAGCTGCTGATGGAAGGCGCTGTGAAAAGAGGTTAATGCAGAGTTAGTGGTGGCGGCTGGGGGGCGGGGGGCGCGGGTGACGCGCATAGTGCCCTCCTCGCCTCACTCAGGTCTCCGTTGACGTCTCCCTCTCCCACCCCCGGGCTTCTAGCTTCTCGATTCTCCCAATGTCCCCCTCATTTCCCTCCCCCTCTACGGCTTTCCAGCTTCCTCCCCGGCCTCCGCAGTTCCCTGGCTCCCCCAAATCGCAGTCTAGGGAAAAAGCCCGAACCCGTTCTCCCACCCCGGCTCCCAGGGCCCACGGGTTCCCTCCCCCACCCTGCAGCACCTGGCCCCCCC
>NW_027529427.1:2016909-2017873 GCF_008692635.1 Crocuta crocuta | reverse complement strand
GCCGTGCTGACGTCATCCTGCAGTAGCGGGGATGGGCTGAGAACGAGGGAGAGAGTGAGGACGCCGGGCTGAGAGCGAACGAGAAGCCCCTGCAAGTCCCCCAGCTCAGCCCCCCGGGTGGGGTCTGCCCAGGTCTGCTCTGTGGACTAGTGCGGGCGACAGGCTCTGTTCTGTCTGTGCCCTGCTGCCCGCTGTCTCCCCTCCCCCCCTGGAGGGCCCTGCATCCCTCCCCCCGAGGTGGGATCAGCCGGCTGGAGGTTCCGGGGGGAGACCCTGCCCTGCCCGCACCATGACCCTCCTGCTGATGCCCCTCTTGCTGGCCTCCCTGCTCCCCTCCAGCTCCTGCAACAAAGGTGAGTGAGGTGTGGGGGCACTGAAAGAGGGGTGTCAGGGAGAGCCATGTAGGGGGAGGGGTGGGCAGGGGCTGTTGAGGCTCTCTGGCAAATGCCAGGTGTGGTTCTTCCCACCATCCCTCTTCCCACCCGTTTTCTCAGAGCTGCCCCCTTTTCTCCCTCGCCTCCCCTTCCCCACGTCACCCTCTCTGGTCTGTTTCTACCCATGTGCTTCTCTCGCTCCCCTGTAGTCCTCATTTGCATCCCGGGGTCTCTGGCTCCCCCTCCTTCAGTTTCACCTCGGGGATATATCTCAGGTCTCAGGAGGACTTGCCCCTGGAGGGTAACGGAGCTCTCTGGGTGCTGCTCCGGTTTCCCCGGGGTGTGCCCGCACTCAGGGTGTGTGGCAGACCCATCTGCTTCGTCTCCATCCCGTCCTGGACGGAGTCAGCTCCTGCAGCTCAGCAATTCGGAGCACGTATGTTTTGGCGTGTTCCTCTGCGCCCGTACCCTGCGTGCGGCTGGGCTGGGGTTACCAGAGCTGCCCTCTCTGGCAGACAGCGGATACATTCAGCGGGGCGAGGCCAGCAGAGGGCCCTGGAGGAGTGGGGGGGGGGGGGGGGGGGGCAGGG
>NW_027529427.1:1994442-2016883 GCF_008692635.1 Crocuta crocuta | reverse complement strand
GGTGCTGGATGAGTGGTGGGAGGGAGAAGCTGAGACGGTCTGGGGACATGAGATGTGGGAGGGGGTAAGAAGGAGATGGAAGAGGGTAAAGGTGCAGGGAAAAAAGAGAGAGGAGAGGATTGAAAGGGACAGAGGAGCAGGTGAGGAGGGGGGAGGAGAAGTGGAGGAAGGAAGGGCAGGGAGCCAGCAGTGAGTGAAGGAAATGGACACAGGGGGTCTGTGGCCAAGAGGAGAGGAGCAGGGAGGCTGGGGGTGAGCTGTGGAGAGGGTGCCCAGCCCTGGCCCTGCGGCACGACAGCCCCTCCATGTTCAGGCGGTGGCTCCTCGCCTCAGTGTCTGACCTCAACCCAGCTTCTTAGCCTCCTGCCACTTCCTCTGCTGCCTTCTGAGCACCATCTTGTGGCTTCCTTCCCTCCCCTTAGAGAAGGGGGTGCTGGTGGTCATCTGCTAGAAAGGGCGAGGCATTCCGATGCCAGAAGCCTTTTTTTGGGGAGGGTGTAGTTGGAGGAAAGACTGGAAGTCAGGATTTTTTGCTCACCATGACATACTGGGGATGTTTCCTTCTGGTGACTCAGTTTCCCTGTCATGATATGTCTTCTTCCACCCGTGTTCCATGGATAGGCCATCACGGATGAGCTTGGGGAGTCTGGGGGTCGGAATGGTGGGATTAAATAGAGCAAACAGTGGCAGCTGAGGTGGGGGGTGATGTAGAAGGGAAGGGAACACACTGTCCTTCCCCATATCCCCTCACCTGGCTAGGGGGAGATTGGTCCCCGGGAGGAGACACAATTGAGCTGAGTCTGGCAGGAGGTGGGGAAATCTAGAGGCTGAGCAAGTCCTGCATCCTTCCTGGCTTGCCTGGTGGTTGAACAGAAGAAAGAGGTAAGCAAGAAGTAGCCCTAAGTCATGAGTCTGAACAAGAAGTGCGGTTCAGGGAGAGTGGGGTTTGGTGGCCTGGTGGGGGACATCGAAATGTGCTGGCTATGATTGTGCTCTCTTGAGTGTAGGGATGAGAGGCAGGCAGGAGATTTGTCATGTTTCTAGGCCAGTTCAATAATCCCTTAGGATGTCGGCTGTGCTGGGTCCAGTCATTTGGCATTGATTCCTCTACTCCAGCCCTGCCCCTATCTGCCCCCCTCCTTCTGTCCTATATATTTTCTCTTCTCTTAGGTTGGATGGGCTTAGGCTGGGACTTGGCTGGGAGAAGTGCAGAGTGAGGGTATCAGGACCGAAATGGGGGTGGTGGTGGTGGAGGGGAAGATAAACACTCAGGATCTCTGGAAATGTCTAGATCTTTTTTCTCTCATCTCAACTCTACCCTTTCCCAGGGCCTTCTGATGGCCCACCACTGCTCCAGTCTCCACTCACTAGCACTTGAAACCCCTAAAGAAAATTCTTTACCCTCTGGCCATGTTTCCCAGGGGAGATAGTGGTCCTCCTCCTCCTCCCCCAGGGTAGGCTGTTGCCATGGAAACAGTTTATCCTGCCTTGGGAAGAAGGCCGTGACTCCTTTAATGCTGATTTCTTGTCCTTAGCCCTTCCTGCTGCAGGTGCTTCTGCAGAGGGTGGAAAGGGGGATGATAGTGGAGTGGAAGTGTGTCTGGGTTGTGCAGGAGTGGAGGGCCAGCTCACAGGTGCTTCCTCTCCTCTCCTTGGGTGGGGGTCAGCCAACAAGCATAAGCCATGGATCGAGGCAGAATACCAGGGCATCGTCATGGAGAATGACAACACGGTCCTGCTGAACCCACCACTCTTTGCCTTGGACAAGGACGCCCCCCTGCGCTATGCCGGTAATTGGGGTTGGGGGAAAGCAAGGTGGGTAGGACAGAGAAGTGGTTGGGAGGGCAGAGGGCAAGGGGGAAGAGGGGAGGTCCTGAGAGGGAGAGCAGGGGAAGTGGGGAAGTAGGCTTAAGACTGGTGGCTGAGTAAAGGGAGCCAGAGAGAAGGATGCGGGCAGGCAGGGGTTAACTGCATCAAGATTTGATCAGATCTTAGACCCTGCAGCTCTGAGAGGCTGCAGCTCAGGAAGCTGGTGTTGGAGCTCTATGTCTGATAATTAACACCTTCACGTGCACAAGAGAAGGGACAGGGGTTTGGGAGGAGAGGTGAAGTGGAACGGAGGCGGGGAGGCTGGGAAGAAGATGCTGGAAGTGGCGAAGGAGAAGGAGCCTCATCCCTCCCTCCCCCCTGGGTCAGGTGAGATCTGTGGCTTCCGGCTCCATGGGTCTGGGGTGCCCTTTGAGGCCGTGATTCTGGACAAAGCAACCGGAGAAGGGCTGATCCGGGCCAAGGAGCCAGTGGACTGTGAGGCCCAGAAGGAGCACACCTTCACCATCCAGGCCTACGACTGTGGCGAGGGCCCCGATGGGGCCAACACCAAGAAGTCGCACAAGTGAGGAAGCCCTTGTCCCCTGCACCCTGTTGCCGGGCTCTCCCCGCTCTTGCTCTCCTCTGCCCATGGTGTCATTGAATACCTACCCCCTCCCCTCTCTGTTCATCGGGGTCTTTTCTTCCAGGAGCTTTCACTCAAGGTGCTAGAAACCTGTAGAGGAACTCATGGCATCTAATCCCAGTTCTGCCTCTTCTGATCTTGGGCAACTTACTTAGCCTTCTAGACCTGCTTTTACTGGCCTATGAGATGGGAAAATGATGATCCTACTTCCTTAGGTTGCCGTGAAGAGTAAAGGAGATGGTTTATGTAAAAAGCATGCACCACAGTACCTGATGCCAGGAAGGGCTCAGTGCATGGGTTATGATGAGGAGAAGGAGGAGCACATCAGCACACATCCGGATTCCCTCCACCTGCCCCGCCAGTCTGCAGCGCACACCACACTCGCACACACAGTATACACGTGCCCAATGCTACGTGGGGGTGCACAGGAAATTGATCGGGCACGATCGAGCCTGGGGCCCGAGATTCCTATGTCTGTTCCCAGCTGACTTCTCATCAGAGAATGGGAGAAAGGTTGGCAGTCAGGGTTCCTGGGCTGCTAAGAGGCACTGCCGGTAAACCGCTCCTTGTGACTCAGTTTCCCATTTGGAGATAGGACCCAAGATCTGGGCCCTGGTCACCTAGATCTTGGCGAAAGGTAGGGATCAGCATGAAAAGCATAGCCGCAGGGTTGCTCGCCCCATGGGGCCTGAGTGAGGGGGGCACACCTGACATGCACATTGCACATGTGTGCACAGAAGACTGCGCTCCTCTCACGCTCATGGCAGGTGGCTTGACGGCTTTTATATAAGTACCACTTCCCTTCCCCGATTGGTTTTAAAGATTTTATTTTATCTTTTTAATTTATTTCTGAGAGAGAGAGAGAGAGAGAGACAGCATGAGTNGGGGAGGGGCAGAGAGAGGGAGACACAGAATCTGAAACAGGCTCCAGGCTCTGAGCTAGCTGTCAGCACAGAGCTCGACGCAGGGCTTGAACCCACGAACCACGAGATCATGACCTGAGCTGAAGCCGGGCATTTAACCGACTGAGCCACCCAGGCACCCCTGAAGATTTTATTTTTAAGTAATTTCTACACCCAATGTGGGCTCAAACTAGAACCCTGACACTGAGGGTGGAATGCTCTACCAACGGAGCCAGCTAGGAGCCCCACCCCCCAGTTGCTTTTAATTTGGCTTTTATTCTATGTCTTCCTTGGTTCTCCCATTGGATCTGACTATTGCGGAGGAATAACCAGCGGGACACTAAATTCTGTCTTGTCCCTTGTCTCAGCACCCAACCTATAGCATTCTGTACAGGAGTCCTCCAAGTCAGCCAAGGGTGTCCTCTGGGGTTGTTCCTTACCCCTCACATCAGTCACCCCTTCCTGTGTGGTGCTTGGTGCCCTGGGGGGTGGGAGCAGCCCACGGCCCTAGGCTCGGGACGCACAGGCTCCTGTGTGCTCCGGCTCCCTGTCTGCATTCCTCTCTTTGAGTTTTGAGGCTGGCTGACGCTTCCTTGTCCCGCCCTCTGCTCTGGTACGCGCAGGGCGACTGTGCACGTGCGGGTCAATGACGTAAACGAGTTTGCCCCCGTGTTTGTGGAGCGGCTGTACCGCGCTGCGGTAACTGAGGGGAAGCTGTACGACCGCATTCTGCGGGTGGAAGCCATTGACGGTGACTGCTCCCCCCAGTATAGTCAGATCTGCTACTATGAGATCCTCACACCCAACACCCCCTTCCTCATCGACAACGATGGTGAGTCCATCCCCTGCTGCCCTGCAGGGGCACCCACGTGTGCACCCACGTCCCTCTGAACACCCCGGGGCTGAACTCTCCACTTGTGTCCCTCGGACCCTCTTTCCACTCCTCCTTCCCAATGGAGAGCCTTGTTTCCCCAGATACCTCCTTACCCGTCTTCCTGCTGCCTCCTTCACCCGTTGCCCGATTGACTCACGAGTCCTCCGCGTACCTCCCTAGGCTTTCCCTAGCGCACCTTACCCTCTTTGTCTTCCCCACACCTATCCCAGGAAACATTGAGAACACAGAGAAGCTGCAGTACAGTGGCGAGCGACTCTACAAGTTCACGGTGACAGCTTATGACTGCGGGAAGAAGCGGGCAGTGGATGACGCCCAGGTGGAGATCCAGGTGAAGCCCACGTGTAAACCCAGCTGGCAAGGTGAGGGGCTCCGTGCTGTCACCCATCTTGTAAATCATCTTTCACCTTGGTTTCCCTTTTGTCCCTTCTGACAATCCTAGAGCTAGGTTAGGAGCCAGGGGAGAGAGATTTGGGGGCAGGCTTGCAGCTGTCTACCTTGGCTGTCTACCCAAGAGTGTCAGCGAACAGGACAATGGCAGAATGGATAAGAGGGCTGCCTTCCTCTCTCTCTACTATCCTCTCCCTGTACCCCCACACAGGCTGGAACAAAAGGATCGAATATGCACCAGGCGCAGGGAGCTTGGCTTTGTTCCCCGGTATCCGCCTGGAGACCTGCGATGAACCTCTCTGGAACATTCAGGCCACCATAGAGCTACAGACGAGCCATGTGGCCAAGGGCTGTGACCGTGACAACTACTCAGAACGGGCACTGCGGAAACTCTGTGGTGGGTGCCCTCCTCTCCCCAGCCTTCTGCCTGACCCTCCTCTGCCTCTTTCCTAAGAATCTGCCTCATCTTCCCTTGCCCACCTGTACGTATATATACATCCACAGAGGTTGTAGCATGTGGTTAACTCCTGTGGCCCCAAAAGCAAATCAGTAGGTCGTTCGCAAAGATGCATAATCATAATCGTAGCACAAGACAGTCACCAGGTACATTGCAGAACAATGGTAGGGAGAGATGATGAGGTGGAGAATGAATTCGTTGGAGAGCCATTCCTAGAAGGGAGATCTCCCCTCGGGTGTCTTTGAGGGGCTAAGAAAGGGGGTGAGAGAAGCTGTGGGAAATCTCTCTCCTTCAGTCACTCTTTCCCCGACTGCTTCCCATTTGCCCATCTGCTGGGTCTCAGCTCTGACACTTCTGCTTTCTGTGCTCTTGCAGGTGCTGCCACTGGGGAGGTAGACCTGTTGCCCATGCCTGGCCCCAATGCCAACTGGACGGCTGGACTCTCAGTGCACTACAGCCAGGACAGCAGCCTTATCTACTGGTTCAATGGCACCCAAGCTGTGCAGGTTCCCCTAGGTGGCACAGCTGGGCTGGGCTCTGGACCCCAGGACAGCCTCAGTGACCACTTTACTCTGTCCTTCTGGATGAAGCATGGTGTGACTCCCAACAAGGGCAAGAAGGAAGAGGAAACCATCGTGTGTAACACTGTCCAGAATGGTGAGCCTTCCCCCAGAGCACTGGTGTGAGAATGAGGAAACTGGCTTTTTATCCTGCGTCTGTCACCATCCAATTTGTGGCGGTGGGCAGGTCACTTCCTCTCTCTTCGTTTGTAAGGTGGCGGTGCTGGGTTTGATGCTCCCTGGAATTGTGTGGTTTACTGCCTGTGTGAGAGGTTGAGACCACGCTACTCTCGGAGTGCAATGGGACTGCTCACTGCCCTTCTCACCTGCGGTTGCCCAATCCCCCTGCCTCATCCCACCATGTGGTAGGCTGCTTCCCAGTCTACTCCCATTACAACCTGTTCACTGTAGGAGAGAGAAGCCTGGGTAGTGGTGTGCCCCATTCTTTCTCTCCAACCACCATCCCATCTCCCCTCTTCCCTTGACTGCATAGCATGTCCTTCCTAGGAGGGCTCAGTCTTGACCTGAACTTTCATTTCTGCCACTTCTTCGAGCTCACTTCTCTTGATCTAAGATGGGCTGTCACCCACGTATTAACCAAAGGACCAGTAGAAATCTGGGTGGGAACAGGCTGGCCAGTGTTGCACCCTGGCCAATCAAAATGTTCGAGAAGCCCCAGTTTTCACTTGGACTGGACTCTGTGCATGTGTCAGAGAGAGAGAGAAAGAGGGAAGATGCTAGGGAATACGAGAGGGCGAGCACCAAAGAGAGTAATGAGAATCCCATGTCTTCTCCCTCTGGGGCTTTGAACCTGGTCTTGCCTCAGGCCCTGTGTTTGACCCGTGTCTCTGCCCTCTCCCCTCAGAGGATGGCTTCTCTCACTACTCGCTGACTGTCCATGGCTGCAGAATTGCCTTCCTCTACTGGCCTCTGCTTGAGAGTGCCCGCCCCGTCAAGTTCCTCTGGAAGCTGGAGCAGGTGAGGCCAGTGCCAGGCTCCTGGGAGAGCTGGGTGGGCGGAAGGAGGGTCCTGGGGCTGGGGTTGGCGTTTTCTGCATTGTCCTGTGCGCCCTTCGCTCCACCTTCAGTTCCTGACCATTCTACTCCGAGGTTTTATTTCTTGTTTCCCACTTGTTTTATTTCATCTCTTTCTTACCTAGAACCTTATCAGTACATACCCCTGACTCTCAAGCAGTTAGCATGCTGTCAGCGAGAAAGGAAGTCATTCTGAGGGACACAGGTTGGGTTTGAGTCCAGCCAGGGGAGCTCCCTAGCCAAGAAATCTCTGTTAATATGTCTAAATCTCAGTTTCTTGACCTCTTAAATGGGAATAATATGAATTTTATATCCGAGGGTTGTTGTAGAATCAAATGATGGACTAGACTTTGTAGGCAGAAAGAATGTCAATTTTCATTATTATCATCCATGATTATGAAGGATAAATAATGGACAAAAATATGTAAAATCCTCTCTGGAGCGGACAATTTCAACCTCTTCTTTATTCATTCTGTAAGCTGGCCCGAGCGGGCCAATTGGGACTAATTGAGTACCCATTTCCTTTTATTTTTCTTGCAAGCCCCAGTGGATTGGCTGAGTGAGCAAATAGCTGAAAAAAGGCAGGAAGTGGAAGAGAGAGAGAAAGAGAAAGGAAGGGCCTAGAAAATCCACAAACTGGATAATTGAGGGCTGTCTACAAAAGCTTTTGCTTTCTGTGGTACTCTGTGAAAGAGACAGTCTTCCGTTTGCTTTCTTTTATATTCCCTTATTTATTCAACACATGTTTGTGAAGTATTAAGCAAGACTCTGCCATTCTGCTTGGTTCTGGGGATACAATGGAGTATCAGATGAAACAAAGTATTTGCCTTCTTTGAGCTTACATTTTAGTTGGAGAAGTAGATTTTTAGAAAGTAGGGAGACATACAAATAGTAAATTATGATGAATTCTTTGAAAGAACAGCAGGGGAGTGAAGTAGAGAATGCGGGAGGACACAGGGAGGGATTCTGTTTCGATCTGATGCTCAGGGAAGTCCTGATGGAGGTGAAATTTAAGTTTTGTTCAAAGGATGAGGAATAGCTGAAAAGAAAAGTGTTCTAGGCAGAGGGAAGAGCTGCTGCAAAGGCCCTGAGGCAGGAAAGTGCTTCACATGTTCCAGGCATGGGAAGAAGTCAGTGGAGCTAGAATACAGTGAACAAGGGGGAAAGACTGGACATGAGGTTGGAGAGCTGGGCAGAGTCAGCTGGAGTTTGTTTAGATTTTTTTTTTTAATTTTTATTTATTTCTAAGAGAGAGAGAGACAGCGTGAGTAGGGGAGAGTCAGAGAGAGAGGGAGACACAGACTCTGAAATAGGCTCCAGGCTCTGAGCTGGCAGTCAGCACAGAGCCCGATGCGGGGCTCGAACCCACAAACCGCGAGATCATGACCTAAGCAAAAGTCGGACGCTTAACCGACTAAGCCACCCAGGCGCCCCTGTTTAGATTTTTTTTAAGGTTAGTTTTTTTTAAGGTTTTATTTATTTTTGAGAGAGCAAGAGAGGAAGAGAGAGAGAATGTGAGCAGGGGAGGAGCAGAGAGAGAGGAGGACAGAGGATCTGAAGCAGACTGTGCTGACAGCAGAGAGGCCGATGCAGGGCTCGAACTCACGAGCAGAGATCATGACCTGAGCCTAAGTTGGATGCTTAACCAACTGAGCCACCCAGGAGCCCCAGTTTGTTTAGATTTTGTTCTGTAAGAGATAGGAAGCCTTTTGAAGGGTGTAAAGCAGGGAGGTGATCTGATTAGATCTGAATTTTAAGAAGATCCCTTTGGCAACTATGGGAGGAATGTATTGAAGAGACATAAAAATATAAAGACCTAGACAAGACTGTTGCCATGGTAAAGGCCGAGGACTGGACTAATGCATGGCATTATAGAGAACTGCACAGAAATTCACAGCTTGCAGCTCTATTTGGACCTGGGATCAACAGCGCTGCTGGTGGTTTGGATGTGCAAGGTGAAGGGAAGAGAAGGATCAAAGGTATCCCATAGGTCATCTGTTTGACAACTGGATGGACAGTGGAGTGTTGATGCTGACCCAGGGAAAAGCAAGGAAATTGGGAAGGGGCATGGACTTCTATCTTACACATGGTAAATTTGAGATACCTCTGAGACATTCAAGTGGAGAGCCCAGTGTTCAAAGGAGAGCTCTGGGCTGGAGATGCAGATTCTGGAATTAACGGTATAAACGTGGTATCATGGGAACAGATGAGGAAATTCCTAGGAAGACTGAGTAGAGAGAAAAGGGAAAAGGGTCTAGGTTGAACTGTGAGGCATTCCAGCACTTAGAAGCTAATAAGGCAGAGAGCTTGCTACCCCTCATTCCTCTGACCATCCCCCACCCCCATCTTGACCCTAGGAGAACTACCAAGGAGAGTGGGTTTGTTTTACTGTTGGGATACAAGCTACTCTAGACCTTCCAAAATTATTCACAAAATAGTGTGTTACTTCTCTTAGGAATGTTTATAGTTTTAGAGATTTGCCTGAAGAATGGAATTTTGGGTACTTACTTGCTTGGTGCCTGGTGATTTTGGGCAAGGATGTTATTTCTGGAGCTGGGTAGGCAACAGTTCACTAGTAAGCCCTGCTGATAGAGCTGAAACTATAAGGGACTGTACCCTGTCTCCAGGAGAAGGGGCCGTGCCTTGTATTAATTCCCTGAAGATAAAGCAACTGAGGGCTCGTACCCTTAACACTGCTCCCCCAGGTCTGCGATGATGAATGGCACCACTACGCTTTGAACCTGGAGTTCCCCACAGTCACGCTTTATGCCGATGGCATCTCATTTGACCCTGCCCTCATCCATGACAATGGTCTCATCCACCCTCCCCGAAGGGAACCTGCTCTCATGATTGGGGCCTGCTGGACTGGTAAGTCCCCCTGAGCTTCTCAGTGAAGACACTGAGGTTGGAACTTCTAGTGGCTTAGGATTAATGAAGGAGCAAGGGTAGCCTGACTTCATGCATGTCTCCCTGCAGTTGGGCCTGGTGACTCAGAGAGATCTCTGTGGAGTAGACTGCAGGACCCCTTCCCCCACCCAATATCTCCCACTTATTCAACTAGTCAGCACCTCAGGCATCCCCAGAATCTCTTTCTGTAACTTTGGCCAGTGCCCACATTGTTCAATCGAAGGGATGATGTCCACAAGTGCATTCCCTTGCTGGAGGCCAGTAGTACTTCAGAGAGTCCTCAGTCTTCCTTAAGCTATTTCTTTCATCTTTATCCTTCTGGGAGCTTGGGTGTGTGCCTGCTTGTGTGCGCGCGCACACGTGCGTGTGTGTATGTGCATGCGTGTGTCTTACCAGAGCCCTCGTTTTTTCTCAGCAACATATTTGGGGGTTGGTTGTTAACAGAAGCCGGAGAGATTGAGATGTGAGATTGGTGGACAGGTTGCAAGTCCTACATTGGTGGGGAGAGAAACGGGAAGATCCCTTCTTCCTTGTGGTCAATCTGCCCCCATAACTGAATTCATTGCTACTTCTTTTTCCTCCAGAGGAGAAGAACAAAGAGAAGGAAAAGGGAGGAGACAACAGTACAGACACCACACAAGGTACTCTGTGCATAAGAACTGGAAACCAGAGAGCTCTCACCTTAACTTTCTGTGCTTGCTCCTGACTCCATGCCAACCCCCGAATCCCAGCCAGCCTCACAGTTACTGCTGCGCCTGCCACCAGGGGGTAGGGCCTCCATGAACTACTACAGGGCAGGGGTCCCTGGGAGAGGTAAGGCCAGATGGAGCTTGGTGGCATCCTGAGTGTCCCTTCCTGCCCACAGAAGGAAGTGGAAGAGTTCTCTTGCTGGCTTTCCAC
This sequence comes from Crocuta crocuta, assembly GCF_008692635.1. Classification (NCBI taxonomy): domain Eukaryota; kingdom Metazoa; phylum Chordata; class Mammalia; order Carnivora; family Hyaenidae; genus Crocuta; species Crocuta crocuta. The sequence goes on along the minus strand of NW_027529427.1, from coordinate 2,006,389 downwards.
GTAGCAGTTGTGGGAGGCAGGAGGTGGTCCCATGTAGGGAGATTGGGGCATCTGTGAAGCTCCACACGTTCCCCGGGGGCCCCTGCATGCCCTGGGACCACGCCGTCTTGCCCTCCCCTCCGTTTCCTCCATGGGCTCCTCTTTGTGCTCCCTTTGGTCATGCTTTCCTCCTTCCCTTTCTCCCTTTCCTGGGGGCTTTTCTCATTTCTGTTGTTTCTGTTTTTCACCCTTCTCTTCTCCTTGGATTTATTCCCTCTTCTGCTTTTCTCCAGTCTCTCCCGGCCTCACTTCCTGGTCTCTTCTTTCCTTTTCATTTCCACATCTCTCCTTCTTGTGCTTTTCCCCCAGCTGTCTGCCCTTTCCCTCTGCCCCCCTTCCTGCTCCAGCTGCCTCTGCCCTCACCTGCCCTTACCTCCCGCCCGCCCCTGTGTTCCTGCCCTAGGAGACCCCTTGCTGATCCACCACTACTTCCATGGCTACCTGGCTGGTTTCAGCGTGCGCTCCGGCCGCCTGGAGAGCCGCGAGGTCATCGAGTGCCTCTATGCATGTCGGGAGGGGCTGGACTATAGGGATTTCGAGAGCCTGGGCAAAGGCATGAAGGTAGAGCCCCTTCCTCTAGCCCTGTCTTTCCGGGCATGCCCCCGGCCCCCGACCCCTGCCCACCTCTCTCCCACCTCCTGGCCCTGCTCTCAGCTGTCTGTGTCTGGGGCCCAGGTCCACGTGAACCCCTCGCAGTCCCTGCTCACCCTGGAGGGGGATGATGTGGAGACCTTCAACCATGCCCTGCAGCATGTGGCTTACATGAACACTCTGCGCTTTGCCACGCCTGGCGTCAGGCCCCTGCGCCTCACCACCGCCGTCAAGTGAGTGTTGGGTGGGGCGGGCAAATCACAGAGCAGAACCAGATATTGTCAGAACTCCTTGGTCTTAGAGGTCACCCAGGGCTAGGCACACCCCCTCACTACATAGATGGGGAGATTGGGCCCCAACGACAACTGACTTGCTCACTTGACACACCAATGTTGTAGAAGAGCCTGGACTAGACTCAGATTAAAAATTTTTTTTAATGTTTTTTATTTATTTCTGAGAGAGAGACAGCGTGAGCAAGGGAGGGTCGGAGAGAGAGGGAGACACAGAATCTGAAGCAGGCTCCAGGCTCTGAGCTGTCAGCACAGAGCCCGATGTGGGGCTCGAACCCACGAACAATGAGATCATGACCTGAGCCGAAGTCGGACGCTTAACCGACTGAGCCACCCAGGCGCCCCTAGACTCGGATTTAAACAATGGATTCATTATTTTTTCCACAAACCACCCTTCCAGGACCGTGGGGTTTTAATTTTCTCTGTGCCTCTATGCTGATATGTAAAGTGGTGCAGAGCGGGAACTGGATTTGGAGCTGGGAGATTTGATGTTAATTCTGACACGATATTGATTGCCTGGATGACCTTGAGCTAGTAGCTCTAGCTGTTTCACCTATTTTAATCTTGTTTCAACAAGCTCTTGCAAGGTCAAATAGGATCATCTAAGCCTGGGAGTTGGCAACCTATGGCTGTGGGGCCAAGTCTGGCCTGCTGCCTGTTTTGTAAATAAAGTTTTATTAGAACACAGCCATTCCCATTTCTTTGCATATTACTTCACAGTATGATGGCAGGGCTAGGTTGGGACAGAGTTTGTATGGCCCCAAAAGCCAAAAATATTTATTGTCTGACCCTTCACTGAAAGTTTTCTGACCTTTGAATTCTAAGTAAATAATTTTAATTCTTTAAAAGAAAAATTGGCACTGGGTGGCTCAGTTGGTTGAGCGTCTGACTTTGGCTCAGGTCATGATCTTGTGGTTTGTGAGTTCGAGCCCCACATCGGGCTGCTGTCAGCACAGAGCCTGCTTCAGATTCTCTGTCCCTCTCTCTCTGCCCCTCCCCTACTTGCACTCTCTCAAAAATAAATAAGACATTTAAAAAATGGCAAGTAACTGAGAGGTCATGAAAGTATAATAGTTATGGACCCAGAGTCTGTTACCTACTGACTTTTTGCACAGAGCAAATGCTATAAAGCAGAGATAATAATAGAATCTAACTCATGGGATTGTTTTGAGAGCTAAATGATACAGTCCAGATTGACCACTAGCCCAGTGCCTATTCTGCCAATGTTGGTTTTCACCCCCTAGAATGTTTGTGGGGCAGTTTTTAGGAGCTACTGCCATCTGGTGGGTGGATTACTCAATGCAGGAGACTAGATTCCTGAGTAAGCATGCCTTTCTCCCCTACTCTGCCTTGGTTTCTCCATAAGCGATGTGAAGATAGCTATCCTGGGAAGGGTGGGCTTAGAGAGGAGAGAAAGGAGGGGGCACTGTGACTGGTCATGATTATCAGGCCTCACAATTACAGCTCTGGAAGGCAGAGGCAGCAGCTTTTGGGAATCGGGCTGCTGGCCCATGGTGTGGTCATGGTGTGGAGCTGAAGGCCACAGGTAGCTGGGGTCATGTGGGCACAGACCAGAGCCAAGCATGCAGCCCACCACGTTCTAGCTAGAACTCAAGTCGTTAAAAGGGCAGTTGTGCAGCTATGAAGGGTTTAACCCACTAGTCACCGAATGATTGCCTCATTGCCTTCACTCTGCATTGGAGCCACATCAAGGAAGGATGCTGTCTTTTGGCTTAGGGTGGAGCTTTGCAAGGGGAGGGGTGCCCCACAGTGGGAGGAGTTGACATCCTTTGTTGATGGACTCATCTGGATTCCTCCTACTTCTTTGATGCCCTGGGAGAGGCTTATCCAAGGGCTGGGAACCTGACTTTGATCCTTTAGTAGGGAGAAAGGGATCTTGTTTTCTTTGTGAGGCTGAGAAAGAGAGCTCTCAATTTTTTCATTTGTAGAGCTATCCTGTGGTTAGTGCTACCCTAATACTTCCTTGAGATCATTGGAGAAAATATAGGGAGGTGTGTGTGTGTATGTGTGTGTGTGTGTGTGTGTAAGCACACACACCTGCACATGCACATGAGTGAAAGAGGAGGAGATAGATCCCTAACAGTACCTCCTTTTTCCTGATATACATCCTTGCCCTAGTGCATGCGGCTTCCCCAAGTTCCAGGGTTCAGTTTTTGGGGCTCTGCCCCTTTAAAGCCAGATTTATGCAACTATTTGTCAATGCAGATTTTCTCTAAGGTACTCTTCCCCCCTCTCTTTCTTGGAAAGCCCACCTCCTTTGTGGCATTAACCCCTGAACAAATGGCTACCATATCTTTTTTCTCTAGCTTTATCCTCTTTCACAGCCCTTAAATTTCTATCTGCTTGCTGTAACCTCTATCTAGAAGTTCTGTCAGCACCTCAAACAGATGAGCTAATCTCTTCCATCATAAGATGGAATAATGACCTTCAGTACCCAAACTAGCCTCTCCCCGGAATTCTCCATTTCTGTAATGGTGTCTCTGCCCATGCAATCATCCAGGCTTGAAACCTCTGAGTCATCTTGGTTTCTCCCTGTCTCTCCTCCACGCTCCATCAGTCACCAGGTCACCCTGATCCTGCCTGTGCTGGGTGTTAGGAATCTGTCTCCTCTTTTTCCATTTCTGCTGATATGACTCCAGCCTCATCTCTGATTACCTCTCACCCAGCCTATTGCCATAACCTCCCAATGAGTTGACCTATCTCTAATATTCTAACTTCAGTTCACTCTCCACCAGAGGCTGGGTTAGTGGTCATAAATGAGAATTTTCATTCTCATATTTCCTTGATATAGAAGATTTTAATGGCCTCCTCTTGGCCAGTGCTCGAAAATCGCACTCGAAGCCCTCAACCATCTGCCCAGATTTCCTGCCTCATTCCTTCATTCCCCTTGGTATACTCCCCAGCATCCATTCTATGGTCTACCTTCTGCCTAGCGAAGTCCTATCCTCCTTCGAAGGCTAGCTCTGTTGCTACTTCTCTTGATTATTCCTATCCTCCCTGGCCAAATGCCCTATTCCCATCTTAGCCAGAAATGACCTCTGCCTCTCTAAACCTTCCTGGGTTTTTTGTTTGTTCCACTTACGCGATGGTGACCACATTTGCCCTTGTTTTAAGATTGTATGCCGGGGCACCTGAGTGGCTTCAGTTGGTTGGGCGTCTGACTTTGGCTCAGGTCATGATCTCGTGGTTTGTGGGTTCAAGCCCTGCATCGGGCTCTGTGATGACAGCTAGCTCAGAGCCTGGAGCCTGTTTCGGATTCTCTCTCTCTCTCTCATAGAAATAAATAAAGCATTAAAAAAATTTTTAAGGTTGTATGCCATACCTAAGCTCTTGACCAGATCATTAGTGCTTTTGGGTCAGGTTCAGCCCCCTATTCCCCGTTGAGTCCCCTTTAGAGTGCTCACTGCAGTGGGGATGTCTGTTGGAGTCTGGGCTCTCAGGATCAGCTGAGGTTGTCTTCCAAGAGGGTTTGAGCTGGGGCCCTCGGAATAACCGTGCAGATTCTTGGGCCCCACTCCTTACAGCACAGGAACTTAGCAGGTTGTGGGCATGGACAGCGTCAGGGACTTGAGTTCTTCATATCTGCTGAGGTTACCCCTTCCCATAATGGCTCCTGCAGTCCAGTTGGGCGTGCTCAGCAAGCCTCATTTCAGTTAGCACAAGCATATAGCCCACAGGCCCTGCTCCTGTGCTACTAACTCCCTTCTGAAGGCTGCTTGTTCAAGGGGTGCTTCTTTAAATAAATCAGACTGATGCAAACCCAGGTCCCAAATAGTGGCTGTGGTTCAGTGGAAAGAGTGTGATCTTGGCATAGGAACAGTGGCTTTAAGCCTTAACTCTGATGCCTATTTCTCGTGTGTCGTTGGTTTCTTATCCCTTTTCCACAGCATTGAAATTAGGTTGGATGAAATAGTATGTGTAAATGCTTCAGAAACCAGCAGGTGTGATGAGAAAAGTGAGGTGTCATTCTGATCGATTGGCAAAGGATGGGGCGGGAGGTGACCCCTGAGCAGCTGTGCTGTACGTTGGTTGGCCTGGCTGAGTGCTTGAGGGAGTCTGTCCTGGTGCCAAGGTCCGCGAGGCTTCACAGGACCATGGAAACAGGTCCAAGATCATCACATTAGCTCACCGACCAAAGTAGGTTTCTCTGATCTTGAAGGGAATGAATGGAAGACACACCAAAGAGGTGTGCATCCTGGGATAGGCTCCCCCACCACAGCCCTCCCTTCCATTTTTGTTGTTGAATATTTTTGTGGCATGTATCTGCCACGTGTTTTACTGAACACACTTCTTTTTTTTTTTTTTAATATTTTATTTATTTCTAGGAGAGAGAGAGACAGCATGAGCAGGGGAGGGTCAGAGAGAGAGGGAGTGACAGACTTTGAAACAAGCTCCAGGCTCTGAGCTGGCAGTCAGCACAGAGCCCGACGCGGGGCTCGAACCCACGAACCGCGAGGTCATGACCTGAGCGAAAGTCGGACGCTTAACCGACTAAGCCACCCGGGCGCCCCTACTGAACACACTTCTTAATTTAAATCTTCTGAGTAAGGAATTGTGTATGTGTAAACATTTTTGTAAGTTTGGTTTGTAGAATGAAGTTTGATAGGTGTTGCATAATCTGCCATCAGGGTGTTGTAATGTGATCCCTCCTGCAGGTCTGGGTTGTCTGATCTGTCCCTGACCCTTTCCCACAGTGGCATCCTCCCAGGAAAGGGTATCTCCTCTCCAGCTTTGCCCCGGTGGGGTAGTGGTGCTGCTACAGAGACACCATCCCTCTTTTCTCCCCTCCCCTCCCCAACATGGGGTGCTCTGTTGTAGAGATGGACGCCCGGAGGGATGAAACAGAATAGTGATCATAAGAGAGGAGGTGTTGGGTCGTAAGCTGCCTCTCCCCCACCTTCTCCTGTAGGTGCTTCAGTGAAGAATCCTGTGTCTCCATCCCCGAAGTGGAGGGCTACGTGGTGGTCCTTCAGCCTGATGCCCCCCAGATCCTGCTGAGTGGCACTGCTCATTTTGCTCGCCCAGCTGTGGACTTTGAAGGACCTGAGGGGATCCCCTTGTTCCCTGATCTTCAAATCACTTGCTCCATTTCGCACCAGGTGGAGGCCAAAAAGGATGAGAATTGGCAGGGCACAGGTAAGGATGACTCCAGGAAGTGATATCGTCCCGAGAGGGGGCCCGTGTCTGCACCTGGAGTGACTTCACCCCACACTCGCTTGCCTAGAACCACTTACACAGATGTAGAGCCAGGAGGAGGCCTGTGGGTATGAGCAAAGTATTGGGTAATGCTGTTCTTGACGATGCTGCCGACTGCTCTCAGGGAATGAGCCTGGAAGGGGAGGAAGAGTGGCCACGAGGTGGGCCCTGTGGCTCTGACCCTGATCCCGACTCTTTCCCATTCAGTGACAGACACACGCATGTCGGATGAGATTGTGCACAACCTGGATGGCTGCGAGATCTCCCTGGTGGGGGATGACCTGGACCCAGAGCGGGAAAGCCTGCTCCTAGACACGGCACTCTTGCAGCAGCGAGGGCTGGAGCTCACCAACACGTCGGCCTACCTCACCATTGCTGGTCAGTGGGGACTGAGAGCCGGTCCTCTTTTTCCCTGCATGCCCCTCCCCATGACCAGGGATCTAGGAATTCCAGCGGGTCCTCCTCCCAGGCCCAGGGATGTGGACAAGTGGCATTTTGCACCTTCCCAACCTGGAAGTTCGTCAAGCTTCTCTCTACAGCTTGGTTCCCCTCTGCCCCTCGTTCCTCCTGTGGGTCAATCTTCTCTGACGAGCCTTCGATCCTTTAGCTGTTTGGCCCTAACCACCTTCTCTCTACCTTCCCTCTCTCTGATCTCGTGGACACACCAGAGCTTTGACTCACGTGCTCACGTCTTGGTGAATAGTGGCCATGACTTGGTAGCTTCCATGGGAAGCCTGCTATTCTCTGAAGGAAACCTCCATAAGGAGGAATGGGAGAAGATGGTCATCACCGGCTCCCTCCTATTTCCATTCCCTTCCAGAGCCTCACCGAGGACTTCTGAATTTTCCCCTCTCTTCCTTTCCCTCCTTCTTGCCTCCTTCCTTCTGTCTTGCCTTCTCTCCATCTCTATCCAGAAGCCACAGAGTTTTTAGAGAAGAGCAGAGCAGGATATGGACCCCAGTCACTCTCTCTCAATGAGTCAGAGCCGGGCTGGGGGCGGAGGGGGGCATCTCTTGGGAGAACTCAGGTCATTCCCCTGTGGAGACGTGGGACTGACCCATTCTGCGGTTGTGTGTGCTCTCAGCCGGTGGGAGTCTGCGAGAGAGGGTCCTGCCCGGCCTTTTTGGAGGGTACTCCTGCCCTGAGCTACTTCCTTGTCCCCCAGGGGTGGAGAGCATCACTGTGTACGAAGAGATCCTGAGGCAGGCTCATTATCGGCTGCGACACGGAGCTGCCCTCTATGCCAGGAAATTCCGGCTGTCCTGCTCAGAAATGAATGGTCGTTACTCCAGCAATGAATTCATTGTGGAGGTATTCGGAGAGTCTCCTTCCTTTCCCTCCTCTCCTGCTAGCGAGGAGCCCTGGCAGAGTGGACTGAGACCCGTAGTTGGTGGGAATGGACATTGGAGCCCGGAGGAGCCCGGAACCTGTCCGCGGCGGCGGAGGAGGAGCTGTGGGGCATGGTTAGCAGATGGGCCCGAGTGAGGTGGGACAGGACTCTAGTGAGCAGGAATAGGAGAGGCGGGTGCCCACTGAGCTCTCCCTCCTCTAGGTCAATGTCCTGCACAACATGAACCGGGCTGCCCACCCCAGCCACATGCTCAGCTCCCAGCAGTTCCTGCACCGCGGCCACCAGCCCCCTCCTGAGATGGCTGGACACAGCCTGGCCAGCTCCCACCGAAACTCGAGTATGTAAGAGTGCACGGGGCCAGGCAGGGCAGGGAGGGTGGCGCGGAGTGGGCTGGGCACGGACATCCTCTCTCCTCTACCACTGGGGGTAGGGGCAGCTGGTGGAGCTATGAGTCTGTTCCCTGTGCTACCTGACTTAACTGATCACTCTGTTCCAATCCCTGTAACCCCTGGACTATTAACTTTCCCTCCTGAAGACTGTGAGTCTGTATCATTCATCGCTGGGGTGCTCGTGTCTGGAATCATAAAGTTGGTGAGGGGTTTAGGCACTTTTTTCCTGCTCCCTCCCCCAGCAATATCAAATTAGCCCTGGACCTAGTGAGGCCGTCAAGTATTTATGAAGCACCTACTATATACTAGCACTGTCCTAAAATGGTATGAGGGACATAAAAGAATTATAGGATAGATACAGTCTTTATCCTCAAGGAGAAAGTTGGGGCTAATACATGTATAATTATAAGCTACCTATAATGTCATAAGTCTTTTTTTTAAATATTTATTTTTGAGAGACAGATAGAGAAACAGAGTACAAGCTGGGGAGGGCCAGAGAGAGAGGGAGATACAGAATCGGAAGCAGGCTCCAGGCTCTGAGCTGTCAGCAGAGAGTTGGACAAGGGGCTTGAACTCACCGACCATGAGATCATGACCTGAGCCGAAGTCAGACACTTAACTGACTAAGCCACCCAGGCACCCCTCTAATGTCGTAAGTCTTTCTAACACCAAGTGTGCAGCTTGGCACAGAATTAAAGGGGCACCTGGGTGGCTCAGTCGGTTAAGCGTCCGACTTCAGCTCAGGTCATGATCTCACAGTTTGTGGGTTCGAGCCCCACGACGGGCTCTGTGCTGACAGCTCAGAGCCTGGAGCCTGTTTCTGATTCTGTGTCTCCCTCTCTCTGTCCCTCCCCTGCTCACGCTGTCTCTCTCTCTCTCAGAAATAAATAAAACGTTTAAAAAATTTAAAAAAAAAGAATTAAATCCAAATGGAGTGCTGACCTTGTGTTCCCTAGCCATGGTCCTTTACCAGTGATGCGAGTTTACATTTCCAATTTAAGAGTTGCTTTATTGTAGAAAACCTAGAAATTACAAGTATAAAGAAGAAACATCAGCCATAATTCCACCCCAGAGAAGAAGCCATTGTTAATGTTTCCTTTTTTTTCTATGCTTTTTTTTTTTTCCTTTTTACAAAGTCAGGATCAAACTTTTTTACTTACCCTGGTATTTACATATAATATTATGAAATGAGTTTTCTTCCACACTATTAAACAGTGTAAAATGACTCTGTTGATGCCAAAAGTGATTTTTGGAATCCCTTTTAAAATTGCTTTCAAAGCCCATTTACATGGTGCAGTTACGTTTATTACTTCTTAGATACCCTTTGCTTTTGACCCATTTCAATATTACCCAATTTCATCATCCACTTTTGTCAGAGTTGGCTCTGGATATCGTTTTAAGTTCTTAAATATACAAACCCACAAAGGGCACAGGCTTGTCACTTTTGAAAAAAGTCAAAAGGTGTATCACAGGCTGAAGGCAATTCCCTAAGGAATTCCGAAAATGCTTCCTTGAAAGAGTTCATTTCAATGCACATAATAAGAAAAATATTGAACACATCAATGTGTGCCATGATATTTTATACATATTAACCCATGTAGTCACTACAAACAATAAATGAAATGGGTACTAGCATTATCCCCTTTAAAGGCAAGGAAACGGAAGCCCAGAGAGGTTAGGCATTTTATTCAACATCACACAGCTAGAAAGTGGTAAGAGTCAGGATTCAAATCCAGGTGGCAGGATTCTAGAGCCTGTGCATTAACCATTGATCTCCATATCGTCTCCATTTATGCTTGATGCTTGTCCGCTTTTCCTTTCTTTCTTCCTCCCTCCCTCCCAGCCTGCCTCACTCTTTCCTTCCCTCCCTCCTTCCCTCCCTCCTTTCTTTCTTTCTTTCTCTCTCTCTTTCTCTCTCTCTCTTTCTCTCCTCCTCTTTCTTTCTTTCTTTCTTTCTTTCTTTCTTTCTTTCTTTCTTTCTTTCTTTCCTCTCATTAGATTATAGTTGCATCTAATTCTTGGGGGAGGAGCACTCCTAAGGGCTTCCTAGGGCTTTTTTGACTGAGGCTGGCTCCCTGGTACCCCAGGGATTCCATCTGGATTCCTCCCCTTAAGTGGTAGCCACCACTACAGAGTCTTTTGTGTTCCCTTTTCCCTGCGACTGCCTCCCTTCTTCCTTTCTGTCTCTGAAAACAATTACAGAGGCCTCTTTAAGTGTTTACCCACTTTAGGAAAGCAGATGGGGGCAGGAGTGGAGGGAAGCAGGGTGGAAGAGGGGAGCATAATGCATAATCAAGTTGTAAAAGTTCATAGAAACTTCACACAATTTTTAGAGACCTGTGAGCAAACTAAACNGGAGGGTCAGAGAGAGAGGGAGACACAGAATGCGAAACAGGCTCCAGGCTCTGAGCTGTCAGCACAGAGCCCGATGTGGGGCTCGAACCCACGAACCGTGAGGTCATGACCTGAGCCGAAGTTGGACACTTAACCGACTGAGCCACCCAGGAGCCCCCTAAACCTGTTTGTTTAAATAGACCCTTGGGGCCAGTCTTTTTTTCCTCATAATTTCCTAGCTCTTTCTCCAGTTCTTTCCCCTTTTTTTAAAAAAAAATATTGATTTATTTTTGAGAGAGTGAAAATGGGGGAGTGGCAGAGAGAGGAGAGGACAGAGAATCCCAGGAGGGCTCTGTGCTGACAGCAGCAGCCTCACGTGGGGCTTGAATTCAGGAACCGTGAGGTCACAACCTGAGCCAAAGCCGGACGCTCAAGCAACTGAGTAATCGCCCCACTTAACCTGGGTTGGACTCTGGGTCCTTCTACTCAGGTCAGGCTCAGAGCAGATCTGGACTGGCATTGTGGCCTGGCCTGGTGAGATTCTCAGTTCTTATTTCCTCTGATAGAAAGTTCTAGGGGAGGGAATCCACACTGTAACTACCCCAGAGCTTCCTGCCCTGAGCGGCCAGCTGCCCCACATTGGCTGGGAAGGCTGTGCTTCGCACTCCAGCTGCCTAGAGGGTGTGCTGGGGTGTTTGAGTGTTACCGTGGCTTCACCTTCTCAGAGGAAACCCAGCCTTCCCATCCTGTTCTGAGCAGAGGTCCAGGCCAACCAAAATGCTCTCTGAAATGCCAACCGAGAGGGGTAGTCTGCTTTTGCTTCTTTCCTTATTTCGGCCTCTGTAGGATGCAGGGTTCATAGTTCACCTAAGGGCATTGGCGATTGATATCCTGAGTGCACCAGGGGATCCACGTCGTAAAACCCATTCCATATGCCTTTTCTTTTTTCTTTCTTTCTTTCCTTCTTTCTTTCTTTCTTTCTTTCTTTCTTTCTTTCTTTCTTTCTTTCTTTCTTTCTTTCTCTTTCTTTCTTTCTCTCTCTCTCTCTCTTTCTTTCTTTCTTTCTTTTTAAATATTTTTATTTATTTCTAGGAGAGAGAGCGTGAGCAGGGGAGGGTCAGAGAGAGAGGGAGATACAGACTCTGAAATAGGCTCCAGGCTCCGAGCTGGCAGTCAGCACAGAGCCTGATGCGGGGCTCGAACCCACGAACCGTGAGATCATGACCTAAGCGAAAGTCGGATGCTTAACCGACTAAGCCACCCAGGCGCCCCTCCATATGCCTTTTCTGACGTTTCGAGGTATTCCTTCCCCTCACCTCCCAACTGTCCGGGAATCCCCCCAACTCTGAGAGTGCTGTTCCAGAGTCATGGCTTTGCAATTTCAAATTGCTGTAATCGGGGGAAAACTGGAGGAGACATACTCCCTTCCAATGGGATGGGGGTTCATTTCTCTGAAGATCCTAGGTGTGCCAGAAAAGGAACATGGTTATAAATTGGGACAGTCAGGGAAGGGTTTGTGGTGCAGATAGAGTTTGCGCTTGGACCTTGAAGAGTAGAAGAGATTTTGGATGGGAGAGGTTCATGGTTGGGTAGAGGAAGGCTGTCTGAGAAGGTGAGGCAAGACGAAGATGATATTTATCTAGTCATCCCAAAGTTTGATACATCTCAGAATCAGCTGGGGAGCTGTAAAAATGCTTGGGGCCTAGGTTATTTTATCCCCCGTACCAGTTAAATCA
>NW_027529427.1:1991156-1994164 GCF_008692635.1 Crocuta crocuta | reverse complement strand
GGGGGGGGGGGGGGGGGGAGCCAGGCATCAGTGTTCTTTTTTTTTTTTAATGTTTTATTTATTTTTGAGAGAGCGCAAGCGAGGGAGGGGCAGAGAGAGGGGGACAGAAGATCTGAAGTTGGCTCTGCGCTGACAGCAGCGAGCCTGATCTGGGGCTTGAACTCAGGAACTGTGAGATAACGACCTGAGCTGAAGTTGGATGGTCACCTGACTGAGCCACCCAGGTGCCCCAGGCAGGCATCAATGGTTTTTAAAGATCCCCAAGTGCTTCCAATGTGTAGCAAAGCTTCGGAACCATTTCCCTACTTTGTTTCCTACAAGTACCTGAAGCTTTGCAGAGAGACCTGCAATGAAATAGGGTAAGCACAGAAAATGGACTCACGAAAATGGACAATAATGAAAGAAGAATAAGATGCAGGAGAGGAATAAAGGCGGTTTGTAAAAGACATACATACTCTGAGATATTTGCAGTTGCTGGAATGGGAGAATGGGCCAGCATGTTGACTCTGAACCTCCTTGCAGTTTAAGCAAAAGGAAACCTGAGCAGTTATGAAAGTCCTATGATAAGAGCCAGCCAGTATTTCAAGAGAAGCCCTGGGCTGAAAGCAGAAAGAAGTTTCTCCCCAGGGTCTTCGTTAAAGGGGGCGTCACTCAGCAACTGTGGATGGGGCTTTAACGGAGTCCTCAGGGCCAGGCGACACCACAAGTTTCCCAAGGGCCGTTTGATAAAACACCCCTTCATGTTGGCGGTGTGGGCCATTCCAGGCCACAATAACCTGCCCGGATCAAAGGCAGCAAGCGAGGTTGATTGCGCTTTTGAAACTCTTGATTTTTGTCCGTGGCTCATTTAAAAATCCTGCCATCTCGCCGGCTTCCAGCCTCATTCTAAACGAATTAACTATACTCGTTTTTGTCTTTCCTGTGATCATTTCTTATTCCTGGCCGTCAACGTGCCATTTCCGTCACCAGGCTAGGGGCTCAGGAGAACACATGCATTTGATGAAGGTGTCTTGTCGTCAGCAGTGTCTCTTGGAGCAGGCTCACCTGCTGTGGCCTCAGCTCTGATGTGCAGAGGGGCGTGTGTCCACTCCTTCTAGAGCCTGAGCTTAGCCACAGGGGCCATCTGCTGGCAGGGTCACTGTTCCTGGATCTTGGCCACCGACATGGGGACCTGGGAGGGACCATTTCCCGCAGATGGCCAGAAAAAGCGCCTCTGCCCTCTTCTTCCCCCCGCCCCCATCCCTAGGCCGTTGAGAAATGCTGCTCCATCTCTGCCCTAGAACCAGTGCCCGGGGAGCCTGCCCGCCCTGTTGAACAGAACCGGCTCTCATTGGCATATGGCCCAGGGGAGCTATGGGTCGGGTCAGGATGGGGACCAACTTGGCGGAGAGCCGTTGGGGTGGCCCCAGGGAGGTGTGAGGCTAGCGTGCCTGCTCAGGCAGGGCGACACCAGGTGCACACACCTGGTTGGCCCTGCAGCCGTGGCAGCCTGCCGTGCCGCTTGCTGGGGAGGAGGGGTGTGCGACGGGGGGCGCAGGGGGCTCCCGCTGTCGGCTTCTTTGCGTTCTGCTCTGTCTCTCGACATGTGAGTCTTAACAGCTGTGGGTAAATTGGGGACCGGAGATACACGCACGGGCCGGCACGCAGTGTGTGTGCGCGTGTGACGCACCCAGGTAATCAGGACTTGGTAACGGGGCTGTGCGGATTCTGGGCCTCACGGAGTGTCTCTGGTTGGGTGAGCTGCTGTGTACACGGCGAGCAGGGGTGTGCACCCATGTGGGGCGTGGCGGCCCAGCTGCCTGTGCGGGCCCTCAGCCTGGGGACACGTGTGTGGGCTCTGCACCTCCGCTTGCTGTCCCTGGGGCTGTGGGCTCCCCTGCTCTGCGTCCTGGTGCTTCTCCGAGCGCTGTGTGTGTGTGTGCGGGGGGCAGCTGGGGTCGGGCTCGCGGCTGCCTGCTCCGCGGCCCTCATGGCCCACGTCTGTGGGGTCTACATCTTCCTCCAGGGGGGTGCCTGGTGCGCCCAGCTGGCGGGGAGCTGGGTGACACTGCACCTCCGGTTCTGCCGGGCCCTGCTGGAGACCTTCACATGCATCCCTTGGCTTCCGTTGTGGGAGCAGGCTGCCAGGCTGCTGGTGCGGGCAGGTGTACAGACGGGCCGCGTCCTGGCCCAGGTGCAGGGGGTGGCCGTCCTCACCCAGCTGTGTGCCCACACGGCCTTCCTGGGGCTTTGTTGGTGCGTGCACCTCTGCTTTGCTGCCATCAGCTCCACGGTCCGTGTGCGAGTGCACGCGCCTCTCTCTGTCTCGCTGCCCTTCACGGTCCATGCGCCCCTGAGCCTCGGAGTCCGAGTGAGGCTGCGGGGCCAGAGGCATGACAGGGCCCAGGGGGAGGTAGGTATCCCTCAGGGGGAGATTCGGGAGGAGCAGACGCCCCAGGTGTCCAGGAGGCCCAGGCCCACAAGAAGAAGGGAGGAGTCACAGAACAGGAATGAGCTCAGTTCAGGTGGGTACGTGCGCTGTCCCCCAGCCTTGGGTGCCAGCAGCTTCTTCTGGCTGCCAGGCCAGGCTTGGGCCTGCTTCTCAAGATGCAGGAAGACACTCCCTCCTGTTGCACCGTTCAGCCGACATGGCTGCCCTTCACCTTCCCCCACTGGACGCTGATCTCCCATCCTTGCTCTCTGCCTGCTGCGGATAGGGTGCTCTGATAGCACTGCCCATCCCTCCCTTTGCACACCTCCCTCCCTCTGCTTCTCTGTCCCTTCGGTCTTAGCGGCTCTTCAGCCCCCTTCCCTCCCTATCGCCTGTTCTTCTCAATAGGGGTCTCCTTCTCCTCTAGCTTGTTGTACAGGATACGCCCCCCTACTGGACCATCCTGTCTTCTCTCCCTCTCTCTTAAAATGTTTATTTAGGGGCGCCTGGGTGGCTTAGTCGGTTAGGCGTCCGACTTTCGCTTAGGTCATGATCTCGCGGTTCGTGGGTTCGAGCCCCGCGTCGGGCTCTGTGCTGA
>NW_027529427.1:1982882-1991131 GCF_008692635.1 Crocuta crocuta | reverse complement strand
AAAAATATTAAAAAAAATAAATAAATAAATAAAATGTTTATTTAACATTTACAGAGAGAGCACATGTGAGTAGGGGAGGGCCAGAGAGAGAGGGAGAGAGAGAATCCCAGGCAGGCTCCGCACTGTTAGTGCAGAGCCCGACTCGGGGCTCAAACTCACAACTGCGAGATCATGACCTGAGCTGGAATCAAGACTCACACGCTTCACCCACTGAGCCACCCANTGGTCCCCTCCCCCCCCAGCCTCCCCCCTCCCCCGGGGACCAAGGCCCTCACTGCGCTGCTCTGCTCTCCCCACAGTGGTCCCTAGCGCAGCGACTCTCATCATTGTGGTGTGTGTGGGGTTCCTGGTGCTCATGGTCGTCCTGGGCCTCGTGCGCATCCACTCCCTTCACCGCCGTGTCTCAGGGGCTGGCGGGCCTCCAGAGGCCTCCAGTGACCCCAAGGACCCTGACCTCTTCTGGGACGACTCGGCGCTCACCATTATCGTGAACCCCATGGAGGTGAGTGGCACTGGCAAGGGGGTGGGGAAGTCTAGAGTCCAGATTCAGCTGGAGTGCAGAGTGGCCAGGCCCTGGGGCGAAGCTCTGGGCAGAGCTGACTGGAGTGGGAAGGAGAAAGGTTTAAAGGGAGGTTGGGGTGGGGGTGGGGCCCTGAGACAGCATGGCCCCCAAAGGGGAGGCTCTGGGGTGCGTGCAGACCACCGAGCCCTGTGCTCTCTGCCCCTGCCTCGCCCAGTCCTACCAGAACCGGCAGGCCTGTGTGGCCGGTGCTGCCCGTGGCCAGCAGGACGACGAGGACAGCAGCGACTCAGAGGCAGCAGACTCCCCCAGCGGCAACGAGAGACGCATCATTGAGACCCCTCCACACCGCTACTGAGGCTGCGCCCCTCCCGGAACACAGAGAGATTTCTGTCCTGCTGAGACAGACACACCCCCAGAAAAGAGAGAAGGACATTCTGAGAGAAGAGACCAAGAGGGAGAGAGCCTTCCGAATGAATCGTCCTTTACTCCCCGAATCCCAGTGGGCCGCGCTGGGGTCTGCCTCCCCCCTGCCCCCCAGCCCACCTCCCTCCTGTGCCTCTGGGCTCCTGGTCCCCAGAAGACTTTGGCTGCCTTCTCTGCCCCCAAGGCAGTGGCCCCTTAGCTCGCCCACGTCTCTGTCTCTCCCCACCAGCTGGGCGCTGCATGGGGTGGGGGTCACTAGCAGCGGCAGGGGCCGGCGGGATTGGAGGGAACCCTTCCCTACCCTCCTGTCCGCACAGGCCTGTCTTCCCCAGGCTTCCTCAGCTGGGGGCTTCTCCTCCGTCCCCTCCTCTCTCTCTTTCCATTTCACCCTGGGGATCCCTGCTGCTTCACCTGGCTCACCTGCCTTCCTTTTCTGTCCGCCCCCCACCCCCGCCCTTGCCCGAGGGCCTGCAGCCCCTGCCCCTTCCTGTGTGACCTGGTTGTGGCCAGGTTGTGGGGAAGGGGGGGGAACGGGGCCCCAGGTGTATTATATATAATGTATATTTTTTCATGTTGCTGTGAGCGCAACCCCTGTGTTCCGTGTGCAGCTCACAGCCTTGTGTGTGTGTGTGTGTGGCATCGTCATGTCCCGGGGGAGGGTGGGCAGGGGATGGGTGTGGCGAGGAAGGGGACGCACCCTAGGGTTTTCAAATAAAACAACCAGAAAAAGCTCCGTGAGCTGCCTCCTGCCTGACTGATCCTGCATGGGTGCTACGGGCCTGGCAGGGGTGAAGTGAGGGGGCGGGGCCAGCCAAGCGCCCCCAGATAAATCCCCAGAAGGCCAGGCCACTGGGTATGTGAGGCTGTGGTCCCCACCGCCTTCTTCCTTCAGCACCGCCTAGAAAAGCATGGACGGTTCAGAGGATGCACAGACGTCTGGGCTTGGCGGGAGACACTGTGAGCCCTCCCGTCTCTCGGACGTTCCGCCTGTAGCTTCTGGCCCCGGAGTCCAGGGGGAGAGCGCAGGTGACCCTGCTATTTGTAACAGGAGGATGAGCTCCGGTTCATCTTTCCCATGTAGTCGGGGCGGTAACAAGACAGGCTCATGTCAGAAGAGGGAACTGCATAGAGAGCATCCTTCGGTGCCCTCCCTGCCGCAGAACAGGCCCGGGATCCACGTCTTAATTCCTTTCTGTTGAAGAAGGGGCTTCGACCACCAGTGGTTCTCGTTAACACAACTAGGGTGAAGGGGGAGCTTACTGGCCCTCCCCAGGCGTCATCCAGGACCCGCCAGGTGCCCTGTCCTGGCCATGGCTTCGTCCACCAGCTGTGTGCGGATGCCTCCCCACTTATGTGTCCCACCCCTGGTTACAACTACACATTGGTCCCTCTGCCCAGGCAGCCTGCGCCCCGCAGCCAACCTTTGCCCAAATTCTGCTCTCTTCCCTGTTACCTGTCCCTTTCCCCTTTCGTGCCATTCCCTAAGCCAGGACCCTGGGAGTCAGCCTGTATTTCTCCCTCTCCCTTTACCTCATGTCCAAGTGGTGAGTGGACCCTGCCATGTTTTCCCCCTTAAAATCTCTCAAATACGGTTTTCTTACTCTCTCCCTACTGTCGCTGCTGCCTCAATTGATGCTTCAAGAGACGCCTGTTGCAGATCTGTTGCAAGAGCCTCCTACCTGCCTTCTACCTGTTCTTGCCCTGGGCGCCTTGCTCTACTCCAGCCCAACTCTGGTCAGAGTAACCTTTCTAGAGTGCAGCTCTGGTTACGCCACTGCTTTTTTTTTCTTTCATAGTTTATTGTCGAGTTGGTTTCCATATAACACCCAGTGCTCATCCCCACAAGTGCCCTCCCCCATGACCATCTCCCCCCGCCTCCCCCCACCCCCATCAGTCCTCAGTTTGTTCTCAGCATTCAAGAGTCTCTCATGGTTTGCCTCCCTCCCTCTCCCCCACTATTTCCCCCCTTCTCCTCCCCCATGGTCCTCCGCTAAGTTTCTCCTGTCCCACCTATAAGTGAAAACATATGGTTTTCACTGCCCAGAAGGCACTGCCTGGCTCATTTTGCTCAGCATAACACCCTCAAGGTCCATGCATGTTGCTACACATGGCCAGATTTTTCTTTCTCATTGCCATGTAGTATTCCATCGTATAGATAAACCACATCTTCTTGATCCATTCATCAGTTGACGGACACTTAGGCTCTTTCCCTGCTTTGGCTATTGTGGAGAGTGCTGCTATGAACATTTGGGCACATGTGCCCCTATGCATCAGCACTCCTGTATTCCTTGGGTAGATTCCTAGCAGTGCTATTGCTGGGTCATAGGGGAGTTCTATTGTTAGTTTCCTGAGGAACCTCCACACTGTTTTCCAGAGGGGCTGCACCAGTTTCCATTCCCACCAACAGTGTAGGAGGGTGCCCGTTTCTCCACATCCTCGCCAGCATCTAGAGTTCTCTGATTTGCTCATTTTAGCCACTCTGACTGGCGTGAGGTGGTATCTCAGTGTGGTTTTGATCTGCACTTCCCTGATGAGGAGGGATGCTGAGCATCATTTCATGTGTCCACCACTCTCCTTTTGACAACCTCTCTACCTCCCTGTCACTGCCAGGGTTAAGTCCTAACACCTTGGGAGGCCCTTTAACCCAGTGGGTCAGCCCTGCCCCCCTCCCTCCCTGGTCCTCTCTGCTCCCACCACCCCCATTCACCTGGACTCCAGTTGTATAAACCACTGGTGCTTCTCCAAACTCACCCTGCTCTTCCTTTGCCTTAGTGTCTCTGCATGTACTGTTCCCTCTCCCTGCCTAGTACGCTCTCTCCCTCTGTGTGCCTAGCAGTCTTGCACATATCACTCAAGACTCAATTTGGATACTGCCTCTTCCAGGAAGTCTGTGCTCTGGTGCCCCTTGTTCACGCCTCCATCACAGCATTTCCTCCTGGGCTGTGGCACGCGTCTGTCTCCAGCACCGGGTCTGCTGTATCCTCAGCAACTCGCATAGGACCTGGCACATGGTAGGAGCTCCATAATGAGTGAGGTGATGTGTGTGGCGCTCAGGCTGAGAGAAGACCTCGTAGCTGGAGGGGAGGGGCTCTGGGGGCCTCTGGTTTGGGGGGGGTCAGTGCACAGAGGACCTAGCAGATGCCCCACAGCAGCCTGTCTGTAGTGGGGCCCTCCTCGGTGCCACACTGATGTTTCCGTGTCTGGGGCAATGCCAAGTGGGAGACTGCTCTACCTGTTCCACCTGGAGTCCCTCAGAAGCTCAGGTGACGGCTGCAAAGGTAAAGACTTCAGACATCTGAGAGCCTTGTTCTCAGAGGGGTGCAAGAGAGAGTGAAAGACAAGTAGATCCCATTATTCTTGTGTTTGCCCTTGGAACCCTTACTGCGTGGCTAAGCCTGGTGATCTGGGGTCTTTGTTGACCTCTTGTTCAAGTCCTGGCTCTAGGGAGCAGGTGGGGGAGGGGGCAACCTTGTGGTGAACTCTGTCCTCGCTTGCCGTGCACACATCTGCAGCATGGAAAGCACAGGGCAGCACAGAGTCTTTCTCATAACATCTGCCCAAATGTATCATTCTGTACCCGTTTCCTGGACACTCTCCAGAATCAGAACCATTGACCACCATGTCTTACAGGCGTATGCTTTCCTCTCCTTTTACCCTCAACGTCTGACACCATAGGTGTCAGCCCTTGCTGACCATTATCTCCCTCTTTGACAATTGGACAGGTAGATGTGTCCTGATGGGCTGAGCGTCCGAGTAGGAGCCTGGAGGCCTGGAGAAGACCTTGAACTCTTTATGCCATTGCATGACCCAAATTGCTGTTCTTGCTTGTTGGCCTGCCTTCTCTCTCTCAATCTCTCTGTCTCTGTGTCTTTGTCTTTCTCCTCCACACACACAAAAACACACAATAAGAATCAGGAGTGAGGCAAAATGCCAACTCCAATCATGTAGAGAAAGGGCACCAGGCAGGAGTCCAAATGGGTTTTGATTCTGTTGCTCAAGTTCTCCTGGAGGGATGTTCCCTAACCTCCCTCACAGCAGCTGGCAGAGCCTCAGGATGCCAGGCCTTGGACGGGGTTTCCAATTTGCCTCTTCTCAAGTTAATTAGAAACCGCCAACACATCTCCCTTGGCCTAACTCAGATCTTTCCTTCTGCATTGGAGGCCTGTTTTCCCCTTAAGTTCACTCTCTACAGTGTAAATTGATTAGCTTCCTAAAAGGTGCATGATGAAAAGCGACGCCCTTGGGAAAAGCCACGCTGTAGAAGCAGATATGGTCACCGCTAGTTCAAGAGTGTGTCCTTCTTCCCATTACCAGACCAGAGACCTGAAAACTCACCTGTGCCTTCTAGGCAGGTGGACACAGACGCGTAGGTGGTGTGTAAACGTAGCACACTAGCCACCTCAGGAGTCTCTGCAACCTTCGGGCTGATGCACCAATCAGGAACAATTTGGAAGCCTCCATTTCCCCACCCACCAGCCCCGACCCCTGTGGCCTTTGTTGGGGTAGGTCAAGGATGACGAATTTGCTACTGGTCTTCTTAGGAGCTATGGAAGATCTTATATTCCCTTCAGACTTTAATCTTCATGCTGGGGACTCCTTAAAGCATGTCCCCCCAGACCCCCCCCCCCAGGCTTATGACACCTCAGGGCTCCTCTGGGCTGTGTGTTGATTCTGTGCATCCCTCAGACACTGGGGTGTTTGGTGGCGGTGTCCGTAAGCATGGACCGAGGGGGAGTTTGTGTCCATTATCTTCCTCCGTGGTGCTGCTCGTACCACAGCGGAAGTGGTGGTACTGTGGGTACTGCTTTCCTGGACTCCACCCCCTGAGGTCCTCTCCTCACCCAGTGCCCTGCAGAGGGCTCACGGTGAGCTCTCTCTCCTGGGAGAGAGTGAGAGCAGGAGGCAGCGGGCTAGGTGCAGAGGGAGACGGGTGAGTCCCTGGCGGGTGGGTGCGCCTGGCAGACAGAGAGGACGAGCTGGCACGCTGATTTTCACAGCGCTGGTATCACTGCTTCTCCTGCGGCACCACACTGTCACTCCCTTAAAATACCCACATCCCACAGGAAGAGGACAGATGAGGGTTTAAATTTAGCAGCGGTGGGTAGGAGGAGGGGATAGAGGCTCTGGGACGGGCGGAGCCGGCTCTGTCAGAAAGGGAGTAGGAAGCCCGTCGTGCGTGGTGGGATGTCGCTCAGGACGGTAAGGGGACCTCTGTCCCGAATATTCTGTCTCGAAGACCTGACCCCAGATCTTGAAGTTCTCACCCCAACTCTACAGCCCTCCACCGTGCCCCCCATCATACGTGGTCTTTTCTCCTCAAGTTTTTGCGTGTTGGGATTATGCCCTTTCTCCATGGGCTGCAGTGTGGCTGGCTCTGGGGGTTGGGGGTGGGGGTGGGGGTGGTGTGGNGTGAACGGGCCAAAGGGACACTTGAGAAGACCTCTGATTTTTACCTAGGGCCCTGGAGGGGGAGTAGTCTTCCTTCTTTCCGTGGTACCACGGAGAGGATAGGGTCCAAAAGGCATGAAGCAGTGAAGACAGGTAATACCACTTCCACCCAACAACCGGACAGGGCCCCAGGGTGCCAGGCCCAAGGGGGACTTGGGCTGTTCAAGCTACCTTGTCCCCTGAAAGTTCAGCCGTCCCCTCACAGACTGCTGGTTCAATGATCTTCTACCTCAAGACTACTCTCGAACGGCCATGTTGTTTGAGGAAATCCTAAAGCCCAGAAGGGCATCACCCGGCAAGATGAGGTGGTGGGGAGGAAGGCTTGAGGTGGGCTTTGCCATCAGGCCCCTGTGTTCACATCCCAGACACGTAGCGTCCAGTCTTGGTCTTTAACTTCTCTCAGCTTTGGTTTATCACCTAACAAGGGGCATTGTTACTTGAAGGGTTGACTGAGACTTAAATAAGGTAACTTTTTCTGAAGTAACTCAGAATCAGTATGTCACGTTAGCTCTCATTATCACTGATTATCAGGAGATGGACAAAGCCATCCCTAGCCCCGGGAGCAGTGGGGTGTTTAGAAGCACAAAGTCTTGAGGATGGCAGGGTCCCCAAGTTCCTTCCATCCAAAGCCCGGGATTGTGGTGTTGAACACATAGCTTGAAGTCAAGCACACCCAGGTTTTTGTTTTCACCTTGGCAGCTTCTAGAAGTTTATTGTGGCTAATGCCCAAAGGAGAGTGACTGTTTTTATAGTCAGGCTGTTTTAAAATGACAGGATTAGGGACACCTGTGTGGCTTAGTCGGTTAAGCGTCCGACTTCGGCTCAGGTCATGATCTCACGGTTCGTGGGTTCGAGCCCCGTGTCAGGCTCTATGCTGACAGCTCAGAGCCTGGAACCTGTTTCAGATTCTGTATCTCCCTCTCTCTCTGACCCTCCTCTGCTCACGCTGTCTCTCTCTCTCTCTCTCTCAGAAATAAATAAAACATTAAAAAAAATAAAACAACAGGATTATTTTTTAATAACAGGTGGAGGTTTAAGCAACAGGAACTGCCAGGGTCTTAACAAGCAAGGTCTCACAGGCTTTCAGGTGCCAACTCCTGCA
Source organism: Crocuta crocuta (assembly GCF_008692635.1). Lineage (NCBI taxonomy): Eukaryota > Metazoa > Chordata > Mammalia > Carnivora > Hyaenidae > Crocuta > Crocuta crocuta. Next base: position 1,983,635 of record NW_027529427.1, on the reverse strand, counting down.
GCTGACCTTGAGCTAGATGGGCTAAGGTGACCTGGAACTGCGTTTAAAAGCAAAAATAGAGATTAGTTCACCAAATAGAGGGTCTTTTGGTCTCACTTCAAAATGGGAAGAATTTTAGCATTGAAGTCTTTCCAGGTAAGGTGTTGGTGGATGGAATAGCTTTCTGTTCTGCTCTGTTTTTCAGCCAGGTTTTCAGGTTGGGTTGCGTACCTCAAATGAGCGAAGTATGTGAACTTGGTGTAGGCCTGAGTAGCCCGTGCGTGGTCAGCCTCTTACTGTCATTGTGTGCTGAATCATGGGACAAGGGGACGGAGTGTGGAGAGGCCTGGAGTTACCTCCAGTCATCTCATGGGGGCTCTGGAATTGTAACCATCATAATACTCCTTTTGTTAATTATACAGCCCTTGGCTGAGAATTTGAGTCTTGTAGGTAGACCCAGACTGCAGCTTGACCTACCAAGGGCAGCACATGTTTTCCAATAAAGATATAAAAAGAAGTGGGGATCCTTCATTATGTAGGAGATATACCATTTCCTTGTTAAGATAAATAATTGAACGTACACCAAGCCCAAAGTCTCAAGAAGGTGATTAAAAAGGCCTTGGGGCACCTGGGTGGCTTAGTCAGTTAAGCGTCCGACTTTTGCTTAGGTCATGATCTCGCGGTTCGTGGGTTCGAGCCCCGCGTCGGGCTCTGTGCTGACTGCCAGCTCAGAGCCTGGAGCCTGTTTCAGTCTGTGACTCCCTCTCTCTCTGA
>NW_027529427.1:1968093-1979506 GCF_008692635.1 Crocuta crocuta | reverse complement strand
TCGGGCTCTGTGCTGACTGCCAGCTCAGAGCCTGGAGCCTGTTTCAGTCTGTGACTCCCTCTCTCTCTGACCCTCCCCTGCTCACACTGTCTCTCTCTCTCTCCTAGAAATAAATAAAACATTAAAAAAAAAAAAATAAAAAAAATAAAAAGGCCTCTGTCTGGAACTTTCAGGCTCTAAGAATCACAATTGCTCAAGACATCAGGAAGAACTGGGGCGCCTGGGTGGCTTAGTTGGTTTAGCGTCCGACTTTCGCTTAGGTCATGATCTCATGGTTCCTGGGTTCGAGCCCCGCGCCNTAAAATAAAAAAAATAAAAAGGCCTCTGTCTGGAACTTTCAGGCTCTAAGAATCACAATTGCTCAAGACATCAGGAAGAACTGGGGCGCCTGGGTGGCTTAGTTGGTTTAGCGTCCGACTTTCGCTTAGGTCATGATCTCATGGTTCCTGGGTTCGAGCCCCGCGTCGGGCTCTGTGCTGACTGCCAGCTCAGAGCCTGGAGCCTGTTTCAGTCTGTGACTCCCTCTCTCTCTGACCCTCCCCTGCTCACACTGTCTCTCTCTCTCTCCTAGAAAAAAAAAAAAGACGTCAGGAAGAAGTGCTTAAGAATAACAGCTTCTTGGCCTTCTGGCTGAGATCAAGTGACAAACAACAACAACAGAACAATGTAGGATTCGGTTTTATGTAGGATTTTGGAGATGAGAAAAATTGAAAAATAGAAGGCAGATTTCACTAGAAGAAAAGTTTATGGTCTTTAAAGACAGGCCAGACACATAGGAAAGGAGTGTGAAGTCTTAGAGGCCAGGCCAGGCAGGTATGAATAGGAAAAGATTTATGTGGGACTGATGACCCTTAATTGGAGGATTAGAAAAGAGGCAAATGAAGGGGCTAGGAAATTGGGTAAGACAAAAAAAACAGAGAAGGAATGGAGAACCTCATAAGTAACAGGAAACTTGCTCAGGGCTAGGTGGGGGTGCATTAGCCATTCATCTATCCAAGATGGGATAAGGTTCTGTGCAAAAGATGCCCTGATTTGAACTGCAAATTGTGAGCCCGTCCAGCAAGCCCAGCCCTGTGGTCCATGCAGGTTAATACCACCAGCAGAAAGCTCAGTGATTTCACCAGTAAAAATTACTTGGGCACCAGGTAGCCCCTTACCACCTCCCTCACCCACCACCCCCACTGTGTGCTCCTGTCCTGTTCTTTACTGATAACTGACTGTTTCATGGCACTAATTTTTTGACCTAATGACCTCAGCCTTCCTGAGATAGTCAAATTGATCTTCTGAGAAGGTATAAAATTTAGTATAGAGACAGTGAATCATAATATTTTGATGTTAAGTTTTAGGTAGGTTTAAAATTCCGTATGACGTTAAGCTTTGCATTTTCAACTTGGAATATCTGTTGATTTTAGAGTCATGAGTTTTAGCTGAAAGTTATAAGTTATTACTCAAGCTTATAACCAGCATTAGAAATTTTAAAATTTCCAACTCTTTAAAATTGTTTTAATGTTTATTTATTTAAGAGAGAGAGAGAAGGGGAGGGGCAGAGGGAGAGGGAGACACAGAATGTGAAGCAGGCTCCAGACTCTGAGCTGTCAGCATCGAGCCCAACTCGGGGCTCGAACCCATGAACCGTGAGATCATGACCTGAGCCGAAGTCAGATGCTTAACCGACTGAGCCACCCAGGCGCCCCCCAAAAGTGTTTTTAATAGATCTGATGCCAAAACTCATTTGATGACAAAACCTGGCCTGAATGGGTGAGGCTATTTATAGATCATCTCGAGGTAAATATTCATGTATTTTTGCAGAAGTACTAATGTGCTTGATTCTAGGGTGCTGGCTGGGGAAGGTATGCAATTCACATACTGTATTTACTTTATTAAAATCTTGAAAGCTCTGAATACTGAGACACATCTGCCTCCAAGAGTTTAAGATGAGGGACTGTGGACCTGAGAAAATGTGGGTCTGGGTTGTATGTGTATTGTCCTGGATTCTGGGGTGTCTTACTTGGGATAATCACTTTCGAGTTAAAGACTCAGGTATCTCTGCTATTTCACCACATGATTTCCAAGGTCACTATGCACAGATGGAAAGGTCAAGAGTCAGAGGATGGCACATGGGGGATTTCACAGGCCAGACCTGGCAGTAGTGCTTATCTTACTGCTGAGGTTCTGTGAGCTAATGTTTGGTCATCTGGTCTCCCTTACAGCTGAGGAAGCTGGGAAATGTAGTTTGCATGCCCATGAGGAAGAGGAATGAGGTTTAGTAATCAGCCTGCTGTCTCTACAACAGTCCACCCTTCTGGCATTTTTGGCAAAATATCCATTGAATCCTTCTTCCCAAATAGAGAATACCCTTACCCCTTTCCCACGAGACACACCCAAGCGCAAGCAGGCATTTCTGGATGGTGTGTAATGTTGTCTATTTCATTCCTCGTGATCTGATGACTTATGAGATAAAAGACAAGTTACCTGAACACTGGTGTTGACTGCACTGGAGTTCAGCTTCTTTTTTTTTTGCTCAGTCCTGTTTTCTTCGCTCTACCACACAGGTTGATCCTAAAGGCACCCTCAATAGCCTTGTGTATGCAAATTTCCACACTCAAGTCGGCTGGTGAAGGAACCTAAAAAGGTATGCAAAATACTGTAGTCTCACAATGTTTTAAAAAATTTCTTTTTCTGTTTTTATGATTCTTTCTTCCCTGTTATTTTTGATTTTGTGTACTTATATTTCCCCTTCTGACTCCTTGACTGGGTTTGCTGGTAGTTTATTTTCTTAACTTAAAACAATTTTTAAAAAATGTTTATTTATTTTTGAGACAGAGGGAGACAGAGCATGAGCAGGGGAGGTGCAGAGAGAGCGGGAGACACAGAATCAGAAGCAGGCTCCAGGCTCCAAGCTGTCAGCACAGGGCCCGACATGGGTTGGAACTCATGAACTGCGCAATCATGGGCTGAGACCAAGTGGGACGCTTAACCGACTGAGCCTCCCAGTCCCCCTATTTTCTTAACGTTTTAAAGAACCACCTTTTTGATGTATTTGTTTTGCCATTTACTAATTTAAAAAAATTAGTAGGCTTTATTTTTCAGAGTAGTTTTAGGTTTACAGAAAAGCAGTGTTAAGATTGGTAGAAATATGAGCAAAGAAGTACAGAGTTTACATATGCCTTGTCACGTCTCCCCTGTGCCTATCCCCCCTGTTATCTGACATCTTGCTTTAGTGTGGTTATGTTCAGTACAGTTGATGAATCAATATTGACACATTATTGTCAACTAAAATCCACAGCTTACATTAGAGTTCACTCTTTGGGTTGTGCATTTTATGGGTTTTGACAAACGCATGACGTCATGTACCCACCATCACGGTGTCATATAGAATAGTTACATTGCTCTAAGTCCCTCCTCCCTGTCCCTGATGGAACCATTGATCTTTTTTTTAATATTTTGTTTATTTTTGAGAGACAGAGGGAGCACGTGAGTGGGGAAGCGTTGGGGGGGGGCGGGCAGAGGATCTGAAGCAGGTGCTATGCCAACAGCAGCGAGCCAGATGCCAGGCTGAAACCCATGAACCGTGAGGTCATGACCTGAGCTGAAGTTAGACACTCAACTGACTGAGCCATCCAGGTGCCCCGGAAACCACTGATCTTTTGTTCTTTTTCTTGTCTCTGTGGTCTTGTCTTTTCCAGAATGCTACACAATTGGAATCATATATTAGCATGTAGCCTTATCGGACTGACTGCTTTCACTTAAGATTCCTCCATTTCTTTTTTAAGGGTTTATCAACACTTAAAAGCTCATTTCTTTTTCTTTTTAAATTTTAGTCTATTTCTTCTTTTTTTTTAAATCATCGAATAATATTCTATTGTATGAATGTATCACAGTTTATCCATTCACTTACTGAAGGACATCTTGGTTGTGTTCAAGTTTGAGGAAATTATGCATGAAGCTGCTATCATATTCATGTATAGGGTTCATATGGACAAACGTTTTCAATTCATTTGGTTAAATACCAAGGATCACTACTGTTGGATTTTTTTGGTTTGGTTTTGTAAGTATGTTTGGTTTTGTAAGGAAATTCCAGACTGTTTCCAGATGGCTGTACCATTTTGCATTCCCACCAGCAATAAATGAGAATTCCTGTTGCTTCACATCCTTGCCAGCAATTGGTATTTTCAGAGTTTTGGATTTTGGCTATTCTAATAGGTGTTTAGCGATACATCGTTGTTTTAATTTGCAATTCCCTAATGACATATGATGTTGAACATCTTTTCATATACTTATTTGCCACCTGTAAATCTTGTTTGGTCTATTCAGATCTTTTGCCCATTTTAAAATTGGGGCTGTCTATCTTCTTATTGAGTTTTCAGAGTTCTTTGTAAATTTTGGCTACCACTTTTATTTAAGTATTTTTTTAATTTTGAAAGAGTGAGAAAGTGTAAATGGTTGCAGGGCAGAGAGAGAGAGAGAGAGAGAGAGAGAGGAAGGGAGAGAATCCCAAGCAGGCTGCATGCTGTCAGTACAGAGCCTGATGTGGGGCTTAATCCCATGACCCTGGGATCATGACCTGAGCTGAAATCAAGAGTCAGACACTCAACCAACTGAGCCACCCAGATGGTCCCCACAGTTTTTTATTTAGTGTTTTGCTGGAGCAATGTGGATGTCTATAAGATTCTGTCTTTGCAGGCTACCCTATTCCTGGGCTTTTGGCCAGGGAGAGTGGGGTTTTTATTGGAGCTTTTGAATTTTTTTTTATCTGTTTATGTTGGTGTTTCTAGGTCACTGACCTTTCTAGCACCCTGGGGTATAAGAGGCAAAAAGAAAACCCATAGAATCCACTACCATGTTGTTTCTTGGGCACTGAAGTCCGTAGCTAGTCTGCTTTCTTTTTTCCACCTTTTGGAATCTCCTTATGTTTATTTTACATACAATGTCCAGGTTTTGTTTTGTTTTCAGTTGTACTTAGTGGGAGGAATAGAGAAAAGTAGATCTACCCCATTCTTCCTGAAAACAAACACACTGCTTATCTACGTCAGCTACAGATATTTGGTGAAAAGTAATGAAGAAGGAGCAAAACTCATTTGGGGAAAGACTCTCAAGTAAAAAACCTTGACTTCTTTTTTTCTGCCTTCCCTCCGTTCTTCGAAGGAGAGAGGATCAAAAGGTTCCCAGTTGGATTTTGGCAAGGGTGACGTATTCTGACACCTCTCTGGATTTCTAAAAGTGGAAAGATTCTGCTGGAAGCAGGGATAGACAGAGTGTGTATTACAGTCCTTGCTACCTGGGGAGTTCCCTGCTGTGTGGCCGGGAGATGGAGTTGGGTACTTTGCACCTAAAACTAGGTTGGTAGCCCTGGATACACGCGGCTATATCTAGATCTCACTTTTCTGAACACTTAAAGGAAACTGAGATTTTTTTTCCGGGTGTATTTAGATGGGCCCAGGCTCAGGATTTGCCGTGTCTCCCTACACATACTGCTTTCTTCCTCTGCCAAGTTATTTCTGCCAGTGATGGCTACTGAGAGGAAGGGAGGATGGGTGAATCATAGCCAAGGAGCCCTTCCAAAACATACCGGTGTAAAGACTGTCCCTTGATTTGCAAGCTCCAGAGCACAGACAGTTGCATAACACTACATCTTACATCATTAAGAAACTAAAGAATCAAACCAGATGAGGTGATTCCCATTTCCAGCTCCTCCTCCAACAAAAAGACATATAGAATTCAGCACTTCTACAAGAATTTGTTTACCCAATTGAAGTTGAGTAAAGAAATTAGTTGCACCTAAGGGTAAAACTGTAACCTGTGAGTTGGATACCGTGTTGATTGAAGGAAATGGCCTTATGTGTCCTATAATGTGTCATATACAGTGTGTCATAACATGGCAGACAGAACTCGTCTCTAAAACCGGGTTGAGAGTGCTTACTTGTGATTCACATAGCACTGTCTTGGGAATATGGAGCTCCTAAGGCTTTTGCCTTGGTCTTCAATATGACTCTTAAGGACCTTCACTGTGATTCCAAATTTAGTCTAGTGATCTTGACCTACCTGAGCCAGTAAGTTTGTTTTCCAGAGGTATAGGTAAGTGACTTTATGAACTAAAATACTTGGTGTTTAAGAGAATCTGATGTATTAGCCTTCAATTTGGGAAGTAAAATTTTGGACTTGAGAGTTTAAGAGAACTAAAGGAATTTGATAAATGTTTATGAGTTAATTTATTAGATGCACAGGGTTGAATAAGTTTAGAAAAGTTTTGCCTAATAAGGTTATTTGCCTGTTAGGCATTTAAAATGCTTAGGGGCGCCTGGGTGGCTCAGTTGGTTGGGCATCCGACTTCGGCTCAGGTCATGATCTCACGGCTGGTGAGTTTGAACCCCGTGTCAGGTTCTGTGCTGACAGCTTGGAGCCTGGAGTCTGTTTTAGATTCTGTGTTTCCCGCTTTCTCTGCCTCTCCCCCGCTCACGCTCTGTGTCTCTCTCTCTCCTTCAAAAATAAATAAACGTTAAAGGCATTTTTTAAATGCTTAAAAATAGGGGCGCCTGGGTGGCTCAGTTGGTTAAGCTTCTGACTTGGGCTCAGGTCATTACCTTGTGGTTGGTGGGTTTGAGCCCCGTGTCGGGCTCTGTGCTGACAGCTCAGAACCTGGAGCCTGCTTCAGGTTCTGTGTCTCCCTCTCTCTCTGCCCCTCCCCCACTCATGCTCTCTCTCTGTCTCTTGTCTCTTTCTCTTTCAAAAACATAAGGATTAAAAAAAAATGCCTAAAAACATATGTATATTAAATGCCAGGTAGTTAAAAATGTTTAAGGAAATCTAATTTATGTTGTTAAAAAGGTAAAATCTAGCATAACATTTCAGAACATGGACTCTGGAACCAGATTACATAGGTCAAAGTCTATTTCTAGCAAACTATGGCCTGCTGCCTGTTTTTGTACAATCTGCAAGCTAAGAATCGTTTTGACATTTTTAAGTGGTTAAAAAAAGATCAAAAGGATTTTTTGTGACATGTGAAAATTATATAAAATGTGAATTTCAGTGTCCATAAAAATTTTTAGTGGAACATGAGCACGCTCATTCGTTTGTGTATTATCTTTGGCTGGGTTTGTGCTATGAGAGCAGAGCTGAGTGGTTATGACAGAGACTGTACGACCTGAAAAGACAAAAATATTTCCTGTTTGGCTCTTTACAGATAAAATTTGATGATCTCGGTGTAGGTTCAAATTATAGCTTTACTATTTAGTATAAGCTTGGGCCTGTCATTTAATCTCTCTGTGCCTCAGTTTCCTCATCTGTAAAATGCGGATAATTATAGTCGCTATTATTAAATTATTGTGAGGATTCAATAAATCGATATTTGAAAAATGCTTAGAACAATACCTGGCACACAGTAAATATAGTCTATTTCTAAAATTAAGGGGGCTTTCCCTTGTTAAAGCTGAATTAATCAAACAGTTATTAAAGAATATGTAGAATTAAACATTAAAGTATGAAGTAAAATTTCCATTCTATAAAAATTATTACTGGGGCGCCCAGGTGGCTCAGTCAGTTGAGTGCCTGATTCTTGATTTTGGCTCAGGTCATGATCCCAGGGCTGTGGATCGAGCCCTGCTTTGGGCTCTGTGCTGAGCATGGAGTCTGCTTGAGAACCCCTCTCTCTCTCTCTCTCTCTCTTTCTCCCCCCCCGCCCCTCTCCCCCACTCACACACTCTCTCTCTAAAATAAAAAAATAGAAAATGAGTCTCTTTTTAAAAAAGTATTACTTTGATGAATAGAATAATAATTTAAAGTTGAATCTAGGATTTTAAATCTAAAGCTTCAATATAGTGAATGTTCAACACCTAACTAGTGTTATTAGTCATTTTTTAGCACCAGAGTTCCCCTTGGACTTGTGGGCCAAGTTCTGTGCAGAATTCTGTGGCCTGGGAGAGGAAGTTCTCCAGGGCTTATAAACAAGGCTTCTCTAAGATTGGGAGGCAGTGTTGCATAATGGGTGGGTATTTGGAGTTGTGTCTGGATTGAATTTTGACTTCCTAGCTGTGTGATTTTGGGCAGGTCTTATCTGTAGAGTGGGGTTGGTAATACCTATTTCATAGAGGGTATTCTGCAGATTAAAATCACTAATGCCCATGAAGTGTTTAGTGCAATGCCTGGCCTTTCGTAAACATTAAATAAACATCAGTTATTATCATTATTACCATTCTCCTAGGAGGGGGCCACATAATGAGTTATTGCTAATAGGTTACTAAATTCCTAGCAGATCAGGGGGTTCTCCGTGTGGTACCATTTGGGTGGTACTGGGAAATCCTTTCCAGTTGCCTTGATTTCCTAAAATTCTACCCTATCATATGCTTTCTGTTAAACATTGCCCTCTCCAGGGGTCCTTTACACTCTACAGAGGGCATCCCTTCCTCCTTGGCATGGTTTAGTTTATTAGGTACTAGGTATTTTCTTTATGAGGGCAGTGTGAGGACAGTGAACAGGCAAGGGCGGATTTGTGTTCTCCAGGGAAAGGGGGCGGTGGGTCTGAAAGATGGTGAAAATGTAAGGAAAAGGAGAAATTTTGCACAGTCTTCAGGTCTGCCCTGCCTTTCTGTTCCCCTGAGGTGTCAAAACAGCTTCTTTACTTTCCCAGGGAGGAGTTTATGGAGCCAAACCCCTCTGTTCCCCTAGGGCCTTCGCCTTTGAAAGCCTTTGAAATCTGAGGGACACCGGGAAATAATCATAGCCTAGGGCGCCACCTGCTGTCTACCTGTCTCCTCTCCGGCCCCCTGGGCTGGGATGGTGCTCCCGTCGTTTTGGTACTAACTCATCCTTGCTCAATTATTAGCAGCTCTGAGCACCTTCTGCCCTTCTTCTTCTTCTTCTTCTGCTTCTTCTTCTTCTTCTTCTTTTAACATTTTATTATTTATTTTTGAGAGACATAGAGACAGAGCATGAGTGGGGGAGGGGCAGAGAGAGAGGGAGACAGAATCCGAAGCAGGCTCCAGGCTCTGAGCTGACGCGGGGCTCGAACTTACAAACTGTGAGATCCTGACCTGAGCCGAAGTCGGCCACTTAACCGATTGAGACTGAGCAACGAGGCACCCCTCACCTTCTGCCCTTGTTGATGGCACCAAGACTTCCTTGGTCTTGGAGCCAGGTGAGATATCAGGGTTTATTTCCCAGTGACCTTGAAGTTTGACACCAGAGCCAATTCTGTGGCAGATCGTGAGCCTAAGGCTTATTCTGTGATTAAAAATCATTTCTTGTATCATGTCTGTCCTTTCAAAGTCTGGAGCGGTGGGAATATGGCCACCATGGTGACCTTGACCAGTGGTGAGGGAAGAAGGAAGAGGAGTGATTCACTGTGCACCTTAGCTGTATGTTACCAGCTTGAGGACTCAGGATGCGTTGGACCCAATTTTAGTCTCTGGAATTTGTCGTCATCCAGTGCTATTTTCCCCATTACGCAGAGGTGGCAGAGGGATGGGGGGCGGGGGCAGGCCTCTGTCTCCAAGGAGATTGTGACGAAGTCCCACTAGGGGCAATTTGGAAGTGGCCCTCTCTAGAAGGCTGAGGGAGGCCTCGGATCCGACCCTCGCGAGGGTCTTTCTTATTTAAGACTAGCCAGCCCCTTTTTAGAAGGGGAAACTGAGGCCCAGAAAGGGCAGGGAATCCCCTTGGGTCACAATGTGCCAGCAGGGAAGAGTCAGGAGGAGCTGGGTCCAGGATTACGCGCCCTTGGCTTTCTCCCAAAGCTCAGGGAGCCCCTCTCAGCTCCACTCTTCTTTGAGCTTTCCATCAAACAAGTCCTAGGGCCGAGGATCCTTTTGAACGTTCTGAGTCGCCACTCCGAGACTTCCCCTTTAAGGAGCTCTTCCCCTTTAAGATTCACGGCTCCTCCCGTCACGCTGCGTCGCAGTCTTAAGGCCCCGCCCTTTCAAACAGCTTTCGCAGGGAGACGACTGCTGCGCGACCGCCACGGCCCCTTTAAGCTCGAGCCCCGCCCCTGGCTCCCCACCCCCTTCCCTCTCCTCCCCTCCCCCTTCTGGCCGCACCAGGTGCCCCGGCGGGTCGTGCAGCGCGGCGCGCGAAGGTGAGCGCAGGTCCCCGAGGGGGTGCGGGGACACGTTCTTCGTCTTCCTCGGCTCCGGCCGGATCCTCGCGGGTGCCGGGGGCGGGGCCGGAGCTGCGACCGGGGCGCGGGAAATGGGTGGGCCGTGGGGCTAGAGGGGTGGGCCGGGACCGGTCGTATGGGAGGAGGGGCTCAGGTGACTTAGGGGAAAGGAATGGCTCCCCTCGGGACTCGCCAGACTACTGGGGGTGTGGGGGACCGGGGTCCCACTCGCCCTTGCCCGGCCAGTGCTCCGGTACAGCCCAATTGCGGAATTGTCCCCCCAGATCCATGGGGTCCAGGCCCTTCCGTAGGGGGCGGCTGCCGGCAGGTCCCGCCGCCTGACACCTCAGTCGTAGGAGGCCGCTGGAGAGGCCCAGGCTGAAAGCGGTGGCCTTTGGGGTGTGTGGGGGGGAACAGGAGGCCACCGGCCCCCTCTCGGACTCCCGGCAGAGGTGGGGCCGTCGCAAAAGGCACAGGGGTGGAGGGTGGCCGGGGGCTAACAGGCTGGGACAGACGTCTGCCGGCTTCCCCGAGCTACGGGCCGAGCTGTGGGCTGGGAAGGATCTGGCTGCCGGAACTCAGTTCCAAACCCTTGCCCATCAGTGAGCTGGCGGTCACCATGGCAATGCGGGAGCTGGTGGAGGCCGAATGCGGGGGTGCCAACCCACTCATGAAGCTGGCCGGGCACTTTACCCAGGACAAGGCCCTTCGACAGGAGGGGTTAAGGCCCGGCCCTTGGCCCCCAGGAGCCCCAGCCTCTGAGGCGGTGAGTATTCTTGATGTAGAAACACAAGCCGTTGACCCGGGATGGAGGGGCCAGACCCTCTGGCTTTGGGATAACTGCTCTCTGTTGTGTAGCAAGTAGAGCTGTCGCCTAATGAGTGTTTACTTAACTCGGCACTAAGCATTGTACTTCTTCATACGGATGAAGGCAGTCGTTTTATAGATGAAGAAACTGAGGCTCAGAGAAGTTTTGTGACTCGCCCAAGGTCACGTGGCATGCCAGAGCTGGAATTTTAACCCATGTTCAACTGAGTTGTGTGTGTCTTTACCACCGAACCATATTGCCCCCCGTTTCTCTTCTGTCTTAGGTTTCCAAACCTTTGGGAGTAGCCTCTGAAGATGAGGTAAACACACCTCTTGCATTTTTCTTTCGCCCCTTGTGTTTTTACTTGAAACTTGGCTCACCGTCATCTCAGTCTTTGGACCCTTCTGGCCAAACGAGATTTGCCTTATTCCTCCTGCTTGCTTTGAAATATGTATTCGTTTGAGTGTTTCCAAATCTATAGTTTCTTTGCTTCCCTTTGCTTGTGTTTGACATTAGTA
>NW_027529427.1:1937967-1967930 GCF_008692635.1 Crocuta crocuta | reverse complement strand
CAGTCCCCCATTCTTTGGGCCCTATCTCCTGCTGAGTTCATGTCATCATGTCTCTCCTGACAGTTGGTGGCCGAATTCCTCCAGGACCAGAATGCTCCCCTTGTATCCCGTGCCCCTCAGACCTTCAAGATGGATGACCTCCTGGCAGAGATGCAAGAGATTGAACAGTCAAACTTCCGCCAGGCACCCCAGAGAGGTGGGGCCGGAGTCCGCTGGGAGGGGTGGTCACCAGTGTCCAGGACTGAGGAATTGAGATGCAGAAGGAGACAAAAGGAGCAGAGTGTTTTCACGTGCACTGAGGGTTCCTTAGGCATAATAGAATGAGATGTGTTTCTTTCTTTTTTTTTTTTCCCTTCCTTCTGTCTCTTTCTTTTAAGCTCCTGGTGTGGCAGATTTGGCCTTGTCCGAGAACTGGGCCCAGGAGTTCCTTGCAGCTGGAGATGCCGTGGATGTAACTCAGGATTATAATGAGACTGACTGGTCCCAAGAATTCATCTCTGAAGTTACAGGTGAGGCTTGCGTGGGGCAAAGTTCTCATCTGTTCCCTATTTCCTCTTAGGATGTAGAGTGACTTTGGCTTCTGTGACCTTTCTGGATTCTCGACTCATTTCTCTAGGGCCCTGCACCTGATTTCTCTTAGGTGATAATAGGGAATTGTTGAAACTTGAACTGGATAAGAGGTTTTGGAGATTATCTCACTGCATCTCTTTATATCTCTATATCTGAAGAGAGAATGGGAGAGGGCACCTGGAGAGGGAACACGAGGGGTTAGGTACTTTTTGTTATCTGGAACTTTATTACTGTAGTTTGGTGGTGAGGATCCACAGACTGGATGAATGGCAGTGTTGCCCAGGAAGAAAGAGTCAGTACAGCCTGCGGGATTCTGGCGTTAGGTCATCTTGAAAAGAGTTGAGGCCTGGGAAGTGCAGTTGTGGAGCTCAAGGGCCTGAAGTACAGGTTCTTAGAGGGCAAAGACCATAACCTGATGATGATAATAAAAATTAATAATAATAGCTACTGTTTACTTACCACGTTCTGGGCTTTGTATTAAGTGCCTTAAATGCATTATCTGTTTAATCCCCTTGAGAACTCTTGAGGTAGCTACTGTTTTTATTCCTAGCCTATAAATAAGAAAACTGTGATTTGCCAAAGCTGATTCAGTTTTGTAAGCGGTGGTGTTGGGATTTCACTCTGGGTTTGAATGATTCCAGACCCTGTGGGCTTAACCGTGGTGCTCAACCGCCAGGCCTGCACCCCAAGCTCTTCAGGGTCCCATCTGTGTCTCCCTCTTTGAGAGGGTCCATGGTCATTACCTTCCTTGGGATTGATTCCTCTCCCCCAAGCCTGTCTGAATAGGGGCCTGGGGGAAGGGCATTCTCTTCAGCTTTCCTCTTCCTCATTGCTGTCAAAGGGAAGTACTTGTTAGCCTTTTCCCAGTTTAAAAAATTAAGAATAACAAGAGATACAGATGGGCAAAGTTACAGAGATTCTAGACTCTCAGGGTGTTCACGTTGTCATGGATTCCTGAGATCATTAATGGGACCTCATTGTTTTCTCCCTCCATCATTTTTATTCTTCTAAAACTAGGGCTTTCTGCCTTTAGGAAAAAACCCCTCAACTCTAACAATTGCAACTCATCTTTAATAAAAGCTGTTGGCCTTTTTTAACATCACTCCCTTTCCCACCTTTAAGTTGGAGTTAAGGTAGAACAGCAGATGTTCTTGGTTTCATTAATAGTGCTTTGCACTTAACGATCTTAAATACGTTTAGTCTTCACAGTTATGCTTCCAAGGTAAGTATTCCTTCCCTATTGTGTAGATAAAGAAACTGAGATTTGGGTTCCATACTTTATCCAAAGTCATTCGGTGACAGAGATGACATTCACACTTGTATCTTTCTGACCGTAGGCTCCATACTTAGACCCATTACACTATCATTGAGAATCTCCTTTGTGAAATTCCCTCAAGTGAAACTCTGAGTTGTAACAAGGATACTCCACCAGACCAACACTCAGTTTTTCATACGAACCTTGGACTTAAATGCTGTGTCTTATTATAAAGAGACTTCTGTTGTAATGTGTTGGCATCAGTCAGGTTTTCAAAAAATTTTTTAAATATTTATTTATTTTTGAGAGAGAATGTGTGAATGTGGAGGAACAGAGAGAGTGGGAGACACAGAATCTGAAGCAGGCTCCAGCTAGGCTCTGAGCTAGCTGTCAGCACAGAGCCCAACACGGGGCTTGAACTCACGCACCGTGAGATCATGACCTGAGCCAAAGTCAGACCCTTAACCGACTAAGCCACCCAGGCGCCCCGGCATCAGTCAGTTTTGATAACTCAGAAAAAAAAATTATTGCTACTGGAAGCATTGAGATTGATGAGATTTTTGTTATAATGACCTGAATTGCTTGCCACCAGCGAAATCTTCCTTAACCTGTAAGTGAAACACAACTTTAGAAAAACACGTTGGACTTGTCTTACCTGTTAAGTCCTTTTTAGGAGATCCCTTCTCTGTTTCGTATGTTCTTCTGGGAGGCAGGGATAGGGAGAGCCGGAAAGGGAAGTTGGGCTATTTGGGGCCCGCCTGCATAAAAATGTCCAATTGCAATAGTTATTGCTTTGTACGTAGTGGATTTTCACTATTTATTGAACAAATGAATTGAGAGGTCTGGGAGGAAGCTAAAGGAAATTAATTCTGGTCATTCATTTTTATATTCTCATAATATTTGTGGCTGATATTATATCAATGATATAGGTTACCTCTTGCTTTATGGATAAGTTAACTTCAAGATGGAATGTTATATGCTTTAAATCCTTATTATTTTCAAGTCCCTATTGTTAAGATCCTAGACTCAAGCTTAAAAGGAACTTAGATGTGCATTTATTGTCTTGTTTTCATGTTCTATCTGGAAATAATTCATAGTTTCCCTGGAAGTTGCCAAAAAAGGTAGAGGAAGGTTCTGTGTATCTTTCCCTCTGTTTTCCCCAGGGGTAATATTTTGCATGACTATTCGTTATGTCCCGTATCAAAGTCAGAACATTGCCATTGGTACAGCCCACAGAGCTTAGTAAATTTAACCAGTTTGACATGCCTTTGTGTGTGTGTGTTTATGGTTTTATGCGGCTGTATCACATGTGTAGATGTGTGTAACTACCATCACAGTCGAGTTACAGAGCCATTCCATTGCCACATGAAGCTCATTTCTCAGTCTGCCATATTTCTTGATGGAATCCACCCTCCACCCCTGCCCCTCAATCTCCTGGGCCAGATAGTTCTCCGCCTTGTGACTTGGCTGCAGGGATGAAATATGTCTTTAAGGGGATTTGAATTTAGACAGCCCCAGCTAACATGGTATGTGCCGCCCCTGTGGTAGTCACGGGAGAGAACCCAGCGCTGTCATTGGAAAGGGGGTAGGCGGCAGTACCAGACATTGAAGGATTCCCCCCCCGTCCCATGGCAGAGGAACGGCTGTGGAATAAAAGGAGTAACGATCTCATCGTGCTGTTTTCTCCTTTCCATATGGGTTTGCTGTGAGCAGACAGTAATAATGTGAATAGTAATAGCCAATGTTTGTTACTCTGTGCTTTATACATGCGTTATCTCGTTTGGTCTTTACAACCATCCCTATGAGGTAGCTCTTCTTATCTCTATTTTGTAGATAAGGAAATGGTAACTTAAGGGTTAAGTAACTCGCACAGTGAATAAGAGGTGGCCTTGGGATTTCAGTGCCCGAAAGCTGACTCTAGAACCTACATTCTTTACCACTGGGCTATTTAGCAAACTCAGAAATGTTTAGGGATGGGGGGGAAGCTCTGAATTTTTGACTTTTGAGCTTGGGCTGGGTGTGCCTAGGTGGAAGGAACAATCAATGAGAAAGGTGAACGTTCTGAATTGGATGTTTGGAGTCTAGGTTGGTTCTAACTCTACTAATTTACGTAAGCGAGGACAGCCCCTTCTCTGTAGGCCTTCTGGATCTCAGGGATCCAAATGGATCTGATTTTCTGTAAGAATTTCTCAAAAAGTAGTGTGAAGGCCAAACAGAATTCTTCTGGTTATTTCATTTTGACTCTCTGTTGGAACAGGTTCCCAATGCCAGAAAATTCTGAGTCTGCTGGCTAATATGGCCAAATACCAAATTTGCAGCTCTTCGAGGATGACTTTTCTCACCTCTGGGATTTTTTTCTAATCTGCTTCATGTCTCTTAAAGTCCAGATGCTTTATATATTTTCCATTGCTTCTCGTCCTTGAAAGGAGCATTTCACAAAGACCGCATTCTCTCTAATTTGAGGAGCATTTGTGGCTGGAGTATGCTTCTGGAAAACACTCTAGTGGAGAGTAAGGAGTGGCTGGAGAATAAGGAGGAGCAGTGGTTAATTTTCAACAGAATGGGAGGAAGGGACCAGGGGGCGCTGTGAAGTCTCCTTAAGTAAGTGACGTCTCTATATTATTAGGTCTCCACTCTTGGGCTGACGGCCTCGTTGCGGCAAAGGAAAGAGAAATGTCACCTGTAAGAACTAGGAGGGAATCTGGATAAAAATGTTGAGAGTCTTTGAAATTAAGGACTCAAAAAAAATTTGCCAACCACATCTTAGTTTATTATATTAGTAATATTTATAGTTAGGTGTATTTTGAAAGTCTGTACGTTTTTTGTTTCTCTACAGATTTTGACATTACTTTGCCACATGTTGAGATTACCTTGTTGAAATTGTTCAGGCACAGTCTCAGTTAAATGGAATAGACAGTTCTGTTACACACTTAATACCGAGGACATAAATCTGCCTTCTCCGTGTTGAAAGCAATGACAGAGCTTCAAACTGGGGACAAAGATAGGGCAGGCATCTCAGTCCCCATGTGGGGAAGTGTGGATGCGGTGCGGAAGGAAAAGCACACTGCTGGCTGGTGCCTTGTCTGTGTTGACTCATTCTTTAGGCCCCTTCCCCGCCTTATTTTTGAGAGAGTGCAAGTGGGGGAGGGGCAGAGAGAGAGAGGGACGGAAGGCGGGTTTGGAGCTGGCTCAGACAGCAGAGAGCCTGATTGGGGGCTTTAACTCCCAAACTATGAGATCATGACCTGAGCTGAAGTTGGGCATTCAACTGACTGAGCCACCCATGTGCCCCTCTTTAGGGCCCCTTTGAATAATGTCTGAGTGCTCTCTCTCTTTTTTTTTTTTTAATTGTTATTTCCCCCCCTGGCCCCAGAATAGTAAAGGACAAAGTCCTGGAGGCTGAGAAAGAGTTCAGTGCCCTTGTTCGATCTGTTCTGTTTATTATGTTTGTCACTAGAGCTTCTGGGACAGTTCCTAGAATTACACTTAAAAAACATAGCCTTAAAATGAGTCAAAAGTGAGGGGCACCTGGGTAGCTCAGTCGGCTAAGTGTCTGACTCTTGATTTAGGCTCAGCTCCTCGTGATCTCATGATTCATGGGTTCGAGCCCTGCGTTGAATCCCCCACATAGAATTCTGTCTCTCCCTCTCTCTGCCCCTTCCCTGCTGCTCTCTCACTCTTTATCAAAATAAATAAACTAAAAAACAAACGAATCAAAGGTGACAAGTCAGAATAGAGTCTCTTCCTGGGGGAGGGATGGCCTGACGGAGCTTGTGAGAGGTGTGAAACGTTCTGTGTCTTGATGCGTGTATTCGCGTGTGGAGTTAATGAACAGTGTCCTTACGTTTGGTACACTTTATATACTTTCATGTTTGCACATTGCATCTCAACTAAAAAAATGAAACCAATGTCCAGTGGGAAGAGTGGTCCTAGGTCTTTTCTAATTCCAGCCCAGCATTCTGGTTCTCAGGTCCTCCTGGGAGGTATATTACGATGAAATAGGAGGCTTGTTTTGTTGGGATAGTGTGAGCCCTGTTGATGGAGNGCTGGTATTTATTGAGTGAGGCCTCTGGCACTTCAAGCAAAAGGGTTCGGTCTGGACTCCTTTCCTGAGTCTCCTCATTTGTTTTCTTTTTTCCAACCCAGTAAACGTCCACCCCAGGCCCCTTGGGAGTAGGCTGGACATTGAGAATTTAGTAGTGTTTTCTTCTGAGCAGGAGTCTCTCAGGGATTCCGTAGGATCTCGTTGGCTTTGGCTTGGTTAAGAGGGTCAGTTGAATCCATGTAGTCCCCTCCTGTTCCCTGACCCTTCACCGAGCCCTGGGTGATTTCTCCAACTCCGTTCCTTGCAGATCCTCTGTCTGTGTCCCCTGCCCGCTGGGCTGAGGAGTATCTGGAACAGTCCGAGGAAAAGTTGTGGCTGGGGGACCCCGAGGGAACAGCCGCCGCTGATCGCTGGTGAGTCCAGCTACTTCCTTGTGGACGGATCCCCGTGAAAGGAGCATTGGGTAGTTTTCCCAGCCTCCCTCACCCTCACCTCCTATATCTCATTCTCAAACTGATTTGCAGTCACCTCCTTTTCTTTTCTTGTTTTTTAAATTTAGTTATTTTGAGAGAGAGAGTGAGAGAGCGAGTGAGCGAGCGTGTGCCAGAGGGGGTGGGGTGGGGCACAGAGGATCTGAAGCAAGCTCTGCGCTGCCAGCACAGAGCCTGATGTGGGGCTCAAACTCACAGACTGAGATCATGACCTGAGCTCAAGTTGGACGCTTAACTGACTGAGCCACCCAGGTGCACCCGCTTTTTTTAAAGTTTATTTATTTTGATGGAGGAAGGGAGGGGCAGAGAGAGGGAGAGGGAGAGAATCCCAGGCACGCTCTGCACATCAGTGCAATGCCTGATGTGGGGCTGAACCAACCATGAGATCATGACAAGAGCTGAAGCCGGACACTTAACTAAGTGAGCAGTGTTAAGGTTCCCACTTATATTATTACCCCTAGAAATGTATGTTGCAAATGTAAGTGAGTCGCGAATCCTAAGTGTCCTCAACCAGAAGTTTATAGCTTTACCTTATGTACCCTATTCCCTTTTTAATCCGGAGGCTGCCACTGTATTCCTTCCCTCTGCAAAGGTGTGTTTGGGAATGGGAGAGGTAAAAGAACGTAGCTAGTACTTTGCCACATCTGCCCAAGTGTCCTTTTTTTCTTTTAAAATTTTGTTTGTTTTGAGAGAGAGACCATGTGAATGGGGGAGGGCCAGAGAGAGAGAGAGAGAGAGAGAGACACAGAGAATCCCAAGCAGGCTCCATACTGTCAGTGTAGAGCCTGAGGTGAGGCTCAACCCCCCCAACCGTGAGATCATGACCTGAGGTGAAACCAAGAATCGCTTAACCCACAGCCACCCAGGCGCCCCCCCAGCAGGGTCCTTTTTTAGCGTAAATTGGAATTTGTAGGCCTTCCACAAGAACTTGTATCTTTTCCTTGATAAGAACCTTCCTTGCCATGGGCTGGGAGCGGGGAGTAGAGGGGGAAGCAGCTGGCCCACGGGTGTGCGGAACGGGCCTGTCCTTACCCGTTGCAGGTACGACGAGTACCACCCCGAGGAGGATCTGCAGCACACAGCCAGTGATTTTGTGGCCAAGGTGGATGACCCCAAGTTGGCTAACTCTGAGGTGAGCCGCTTCCCGCCGCTGTTTTGCCCAGCAGAGCTGGTCTTCAAAGCCAAGAGTCCAGCTTTTCGTACCCAGTTGAAAGAGAAGGAGATAAACTCCCGGGTCCACTCCTTCCTGTCTTGAGAACAGAGACTTAGGACCCTGCCTCTTCCTCTTGGCCTCCTTCCCTCGCTTCTTGCACGCTAACCCTTCTGCTTTCCTCTATCTTCTCGAATCTTTAGAGCCAGAAATCCCTTCCTTTTTGTTATCCACATTTTCAGGGTCTTTAGCAGTTCTTGTCTGCAGCTAGAGGTGGTCAGGGGGAGGAGGAGCGCAGGCTTCTCTGGGGCATGGTTGAGAGAGCATGGAAGGACCTGGAAGTCCTCTCCCAAGTGGCCTATGTGTGTCTCTGTGCCCCAGTTCCTGAAATTCGTGCGGCAGATTGGCGAGGGGCAGGTGTCCCTGGAGTCCGGTGCAGGGTCGGGCCGAGCTCAGGCAGAACAGTGGGCAGCAGAGTTTATACAGCAGCAGGTAGGACACTGTCACTTCCCAGTCCCACTTGAGAGCCGGCCGGTGCCCCAGGCCTTGGGCCCAGTGTTCAGCGGTCCTAGACGGGGAAGGGATTTTACTGCCAACTTGTCTTGGTAGCATCGAGGTCCTGAGTGGGTGGGAACGAGACCCTGAGAACGCTCTCAGGAGTGTCTAGGTTGCTGGTGTTCAGTGGGTGGTTAGTCAGTAGAAAGTTGGTGGTGGCCTGATCGTCCTTCTTTGTCACAGGGTACCTCGGATGCCTGGGTTGACCAGTTCACAAGACCAGTAAACACAGCTGCCCTCGACGTGGAGTTTGAACGAGCCAAGTCAGCTATAGAGGTGAGAGCAGGCAGCGCAGGAGCAGACACCTCCGGAGAGGTCACTCCTTTGGAGAGAGGGGGTGTCCTAACGGCAGAGTTGACAAACATTGTCCGTCCCAGTGTCCCTGGGCCTCTGTGTCAGAGTTGCTTGGGGTGGGGTCGGTCAGATTCAAATCCCAGGGCACCAGCTCACACTGCAGACTCAGAACCTGAGGGTAGGACCTAGGAATCTTCATTTTAAACAGCTCTTCAGAGGATCTCAAATACACTGAAATTTAAGAACTGCTGCCTTCAGGGATGTGCCCGAGTGGCGCTGAGGGTGCTGGGGGGAGGGTGCTGGGGGGTGGGCCATGACGAATCTCCATTTTCTAGCTGCCTTCCCTTCCCTGCAGTCTGATGTCGATTTCTGGGACAAGTTGCAGGCAGAGTTGGAGGAGATGGCGAAGCGGGACGCTGAGGCCCACCCCTGGCTTTCTGACTATGATGACCTCACGTCTGCTTCCTACGATAAGGTAAGAACTCGGCTTTCGGGTTGCAGGCTTTCCTCGTTTTTTGTTTCTCCTTTCATCCTGAATTTGGAGGGTCCCTACTTTCAGGTAAGGACTTCCTTGAACCCCCTTTCCAACAAAGGGAAGTCTAAATCATTCCCTTGCCTCCCTCCTCCAGCGTCTGAAGGTGTGCTTTGTTCTGAGGGTGTAAAGATTCATAGTGATAGACCATCCTTGTCAAATAATGGTAATACGGTGACATAACACTTAGGATAGAGATTTGCCCGTGATGCATTCAGAAGCCAGATGAAGGAGCTGTGCTTTGGAGGTTGACTGAGAACATTTTGAGGAGATAGATGACCCCTTTGGTAGAGAGTGGTAATTGGTAGACTGTCTCTCTGTCTCCCCACCTTAATATCTACTTACTTTTTTTTAACTCACAGGTTCATTTTAAATTTGGATTTAAGTTTCTGTGGGTACTGACCACTTGTGCCAATTCAGTTTTCAAAGAATTATATTACCAGCTGTCTTTGGTGAAAGATGATCTAGTTTTGCATAGAGCATATACTTTAGACCTAGAAGCTTATGCTATTTCAGAGGTATGGCTGTAGAACAGAATCTGCCTTGGGCTGTAAAGTATTTAGGGATGCGGTTAATAATAGAACTTCTAAGGGGGCGTCTGTGGCTCAGTCGGGTAAGCATCCGACTCTTGATTTCAGCTCAGGTCATGATCTCACAGTTTGTGAATTTAAGCCCTGCATTGGGCTCTGCACTGACCGTATGGACCCTGCGTGGGATTGTGTCTCTCTCTCAAAATAAATAATAAATTAAAAAAAGAATGGAGCTGCTGAGCTGAAACACGAGGGGGAAGGCAGAGAACTGTTTTGGAAGAGGCAAAACAGGAACGGAGGAGGTGAATCGCGATACCTCCTCTCAGCTCAGATCTGGCTGGGAAAGGACTCTGGGGCTAGCACAGATGTAAAGCAGGGTGCAGGAGGTGTAGGTCTTCACAGAGGGGAGCTATGCAAAGATAGGGCCGAGTGAAGTCCAAGATAACTTTAAACATGCCAACATTTGGGGTGCCTGTGGGTGGTTCAGTCTGTTGAGTGTCCAGCTCTTGATTTCAGCTCGGGTCGTCATCCCAGAGTTGTGGGGTCGAGTTCCGAGTCAGTCTCCGCGTGGAGCCTACTTAAGATTTATTTCTCTCTCCCCCTCTGTCCCTCTCCCCTGCTCGTGCACTCTTGCTTTCTCAAATAGGAAAAGGAAAAAAGAAAGCTAGCCCTTGAAAGCCAATGAAAAACAGTCCTGGGAAAAATAGGAATTTGTTTACCATTTATTTCATTCTTAGTTTTTAAGAGCTATCATCTTACATGATAGAAAAGAGAGCTTACTTCTTGGACCTTGCCCTATGTTTTGCCCAATAAGAGTTCCTTCTGTAGAATTCTGAGGAGGAAGTACACATTTATTACTTTGTATAAGCAATTTGATAAGTTGCAGGGTCCCTTCGTCTTGCAAATGGCAAATTATAAATTTTAGGTTAAAATTCCCATAACTTTGATAAATATAGATATATCACTGATTTTGTATGAGTAGCATTTCTTAGCAATATTTACTCTCATATTAACGATATACTAGGTTGCATAAAATTTTCCTGAATACTTTTTTTTTTTTTTTTAAGAGGAGGGGAGGGACAGAGAGAGAGGGAGAGGGAGAATCCCAGGCAGGTTCCACGCTCCGTGCAGAGCCTGCCTTGGGGCTCAATCCCACGACACTGGGATCATGACCTGAGCTGAAATCAAGAGTCGGACACTCAACTGACTGAGCCACCCAGGCGGCCCTGTGCTAACTATTACTGAGTTATATGTCAATAGTGCCTTTTTTGTTTTTAAATGTGGATCTGATCCTGATTGTCATGCAAATTCATGGGTCTCTGAATATACTATTTTTTTTACTGGATCGTCCTTGAATTTTCCAGACAACATCTGTAGCTCAAGCAGGTATTGTATCTCTTTAGCATAAAGACGGTTCTGTGACGGGCTGGACTCTTAGCTGTAATCCTATTTCTGCTGCATGATCCTGTGAGATTTTGGAATAGACCAGACAGCTGATCAGACCCGATTGGCTCAGATTAGATTTTTTAGGTTGCAACAGCGATCATAAGCTAATGCCACGTTCTTTTGGTTTGAAGCTTCCTCCACCATATTCTTTTTTTCTATTTATGCATACGTTCTAATTTTGAAAAGTTCCTCTTTGATCAGCATTGACGATGGCCAGGAGGACAGATGGCAAGGGACAAGAGGGGATTTCGAGGACCTCCTGATGGCAGGGATGTGTTGCCTTGTCTTCCGAGGATCATGCCTATTTTTGTGGATGGTATTTTATGCTTTTTGAGAATAAGACGACTTAGGTGAATATTCTCATTTGATACTCGCATCAGTTCTGAGGGGCAGGAGTTGGTTTCATTAGGAAACTGTGTTCTAAATGACAATGATCTGTTTCCTACAGGGTGGCCTAAAACATAGATTGTTGAGGTTGATAGTGGAGAGATCTGCATCCGGGACGGGGGTTAGCAAACTACGGCCACAGGGGGGTCTGGGCTGCTAGCTGCTTTTGCCCAGCCGAGGAGCTGATAGTGGTGTTAACATTCTTAAATGGTTGAAAAAAATGAAAAGTAATATTTTGTGACATGTGCAAATTATATAAAGTTCACACTTCAGTTTCCATAAATAAAATTTTATTGGAACACAATCATGGTTATTTGTTTACATATTTGTGGCCCCTTTCTCTCTCCAAAGGTGGAGGTGAGTAGTGACAAAATACTTCATATCTGGCCCTTTCCAGAAAAGATTTGCTGATCCCTGGTCGAGGGTCATGATCTACCTTCAGAGTATTCATATCGTACAGCTATATCCCAGGAATGTTACCTGCTCTCGACGTGAATATACTTTTAATACGTTTATTCCTAATCCATCTCCTGTAATAGATCTTGCTTCTTAGACTTCCACTGTAATTATTTGTTTCTGTCACAAATAATTTTCATCCGATGACTTGTCAGGTTTAGAACTTGGCTGGTAAGATTTAGGTGTTTCTGGTTCATTAGTGGTTCCATAGCAATAGTGAAAAAGGGCCTCACTGCTGTCTTTGCTATAGATGGTTTCATTCTTATTTGTCCTCAGCTGCGTTTAGAAGGGCTCTCCCTGGTAGTCTGCATCTTTTCATTCTGGTATATTGTTTTGTGATGGTGACGATTTATTCCCCAAAGAGGAACCTTTTATTTGCTGGTCCCAAGTCATGAGGCTTCCTAGCGACTCCTGTCTTAGTACCTCTTTGCCCAGCGTGAAATACCCATAGACAGAGCTCTGCATGTAGCATTATAATCCTTCCCTGAAATGAGAAATCTTCAGCCAGAAGACAACGGTGTTTTTCCGAAGCATTTTGTGCCATCAGGGTTTTGGGATCTAGCTTTCATTTACAGTCAGATACGGGTTAATATTAGCAACTGCCAAGAATGAACTTAGGGAACAACTAAAATTTTCGAAGTGCTAGGCCGCATGCTATCCAGTGGGCGCTCACGGTGATTCTCGGAGCTAGGCCGGAGTGGCTTTGGAGCTGTGGGACCTCTGACTCGAAATTGCGTTCCCATTATGCGTTATCACACAGCTGCAGGCAAACAGGAAGTGCCCTTTGAAGAGCTAAGCAGAGCTCATCTCATTGCCATCAGCAGATCTCGTAAGGAATGTGTTCTGTCCAGGGTGACAGTCAAGGATGTAGGAATCCAGGCCTTTAGAGACTTCCTAAAATGAGCTTCCTTCCGGCACGGATCCCAGTTTGTAGACTGGCTCAGCTTTTCAGTTACTGTGAACCGGAGACCGCAGCCTGAACCTGATACGGAGTGAGTTCACTGTCGTCCTGGAGGCTCTCCTTTATAATTTGGAGAATTTGCTGGCGTTTAATTGAGATACTTGTTGGAGGTCTTCGGCTTCCCCACCTCTGTGCTGGGCATCCCCTCCCATCTCTGCTGCTCTGACTGTGATGGCTTTTGCCCGGACAGGCCTTCACCTGGCTTCCCTTCCCTGCAGGGGTACCAGTTTGAGGAGGAGAACCCCCTGCGCGACCACCCGCAGCCTTTTGAGGAAGGGCTCCGGCGGCTTCAGGAGGGGGACCTGCCGAACGCCGTGCTACTTTTTGAGGCAGCGGTGCAGCAGGAGCCCAAGCACATGGAGGTGAGGGACTGGGTGCTCTGCCTTCGTAGGAGACACCGCCTCCTTCAGTGCTGGAGGGAGTCCATCCCCCACAGAACAGTTGCAGGTGGAGGGGGGCCTGGCTGGGGGCCTCAGCTTAGTGGGTAAGTGTGGGAAGGCGAGTGGCAGGGGAAGCCAGAGGAAGGGAGGATGGGAAGGTGACTACAGGGGTGATGGAATCTGGCACCTTCTCTCTAGGCGTGGCAGTACCTGGGTACCACCCAGGCAGAGAATGAACAAGAGCTGTTAGCCATCAGCGCGCTGCGGAAGTGAGTACATGAAAGGTGGGGTGCGGTGGCTCCGGGGCCCCACAAATAGCCTTTAAAATGCTAGGATCCCAGGCCCAGACCCTCATCTTTCTGGCCACCAGCAAGAGCGTTTCCATGGGCCAAACTCTAAGGTTTGGAGGGAATTGGAGATACCTGGTTCCATTCCTTCACGAGCTGGTAATTTTATATGTGGAACCCTCACTGGTTCCTCGGCTCCTAAAACATTTCCCTTCTCATTTCTGTAGTTTTATTTATAACTCATATGTAGAGGATCCCTCTCGATTTTACCCTGAGGGAGCTGGCAGGCGAGGCCGTCAGGGCTCTGCATTCCATGACTGTATTCCAGCTTCCCTGCGTAGGCCAGCTCTGCCCCTCTCTGTCCGAACAGGTGTCTGGAGCTAAAGCCCGATAACCGGACAGCACTGATGGCCCTGGCCGTGAGCTTCACCAACGAGTCCTTGCAGCGACAGGCCTGTGAAACCCTGCGAGACTGGCTGCGCTGCACGCCGGCCTATGCCCATTTGGTCGTGCGTGGTGAAGAAGGGGCTGGCGGGGCAGGACAGGGCCCCAGCAAGCGCATCCTGGGATCTCTGTTGTCGGAGTGAGTGTGAGGGATGCTTGGGGGGCAGATGGTGACCTGAGTCCCGGTAGGAGGAGGACCTTGATTTTGGAAGCTGGGATAGATTGAAGCTCAGGGGTTTAAGAGTGGGATGGGAGATGGGGCACCTGGGTGGCTCAGTCAGTTAAGTGTCCAACTTCGGCTCAGGTCATGATCTCACAGTTCGTGGGTTCAAGCCCCACATTGGGCTCTGTGCTGAGAACTCAGAGCCTGGAGCCTGTTTCGGATTCTGTGTCTCCCTCTTTCTCTGTCCCTCCCCTGCTCATGCTCTGTCTCTGCCTCTCTCACGCAAAATGAATAAACGTTTAAAAAATTATTTAAAAAAAAGAACTGGGACAGGAAACCCAGGATCCACTTGAAGGAGGTCCGCACTCCATGGTACAGTGCTGGGATGAAACAGAGAAACATGTTTTTAAAGTGGACTTTGTGGGTAGGAGGGTGACTGATAGATTGGGGGATCTCGGGGTTATGAATGGCTAAGGAATTCGGGAGGGTAGGAATATCGACCCTCCATCCACCTGTGTTTTGTGTTTTTTTTTTTTCCTTTTTCCCCTACTTATCCAGCTCCCTATTTCTTGAAGTGAAGGAGCTCTTCCTGGCTGCTGTGCGCCTGGACCCTACAGCCATCGACCCTGATGTGCAGTGTGGCTTGGGAGTCCTCTTCAACCTGAGCGGGGAGTATGACAAGGCGGTGGACTGTTTCACAGCTGCCCTCAGCGTTCGTCCCAACGTGAGCCTCGGGTGGAACAGAACTAGAACTTGACTGTGTCTTACCCAAGAGTCACTTGTTGGGAGCTTCGGAGGAGTCGCAGGAGATTTCGTTTCTTAGACTGGTTTCCTTGGGAGGACTGAGCCGGGACGGCTGGGAGTCCAGGGTCGTCTGCACGTAGGGGAGCCTGCATGCGACCGAGGGCGGTCACACTGTATCACGCAGTGAACGGCAAACAACAGGAGTGGCAAGGAGCCCACCTTAGCCGGACAGGATGGGGAAGAGGGGGAGGAACGGGCGGAAGTGTATCCGAGCCCGGCTCTCGTTCCTAACCCTTCTCCATCCCTGTCCCAGGACTATTTGCTGTGGAACAAGCTGGGGGCCACCCTGGCCAACGGAAACCAGAGTGAAGAAGCTGTAGCCGCGTACCGTCGGGCCCTTGAGCTCCAGCCCGGCTACATACGGTCCCGCTATAACCTGGGCATCAGCTGCATCAACCTCGGAGCGCACCGGTGAGGGCAGCTCTTGAGTGGTTACTGGACGAGCTCTCTCCCCCTGCCTTTGAGCCTCGCGCCTCATTCTCTGGTCCCGCGTCTGACTCACTGGCCCCAGCCTTCTCCCCAGGCCGGTTGACCTGCTCCTTTGAGTCATGTTCTGCTCACCATCTCTCGTTTTTCTTCCCCACAGGGAGGCTGTGGAACACTTTTTGGAGGCCCTGAACATGCAGAGGAAAAGCCGGGGCCCTCGGGGAGAAGGGGGTGCCATGTCAGAGAATATCTGGAGCACCCTACGTTTGGCATTGTCTATGTTAGGCCAGAGTGATGCCTATGGGGCAGCCGACAGCCGGGACCTGCCCACGCTCCTAACTATGTTTGGTCTGCCCCAGTGACAGTGGGATGGGCTGCCCTGCGAGTGTCTGCTTGGAGGGGTCCCTGCTCTGGATGTGACTCCCTCTCCCCAAACGGGCCTACCAAGGGGGTGGGCTGATGACCACAAGCGGTACGGCCTCTCAGGAGCTGCCTCAATCTAGGGGGTGGGGTCGTCTGTGTCCTTCCTACGTAGCTGTGGGAAAATGACCTGTGTTGACTCTGAGTCCCTTGGTACAGGGGCTGTACATCCAGCTACAGATCTCTCTGCTCATCATGCCCTTTCTTGGTGCTGCTTTTTGGGTAGGACCCAAAGATCTAGGGTAACTTGTCATCAGCTGCCATTTCTGATGGGGTCTACCACATTCGCAACGTCTGCCTGTCCTTTCCCCGCCTTTTACTGGGAGCTGATGATAGTACAGCTTTCTTGGGCAGTCGTGTGTGGCAGATTCTTCTACCGCACACCTCGTGATGGCGGGATCTGGGACGGGATGTTAGGAGTCGGCCTATTGGATTTAAATGTTGCTTTGGCCCAGCGGAGCTGAGTTTTCATAGGGGTGCTCCCAGTTCTGTTGCTCCTGGGCCTCTCCTGACTGTAGCTTGGGCTCCCTGGGTGCAGTGCCACTCGCAGTAATGCTGGCGTCTTTACTGAGGGGTCCCCAGGAGGGCTGGGGTCACCTGTACAGAGACTGTGTGTGGGGGGGTAGGGGGATGGCCTCTTTGTGGAATGAACCTAGAAGAGACCAGATGGCATCGGATTAAGGGCTCCGATTTGGGGCCTTTGGTGGGAGGACAGAGCAAGTAGGCTGAGGGGGGTGGTGAGTGCAGCAAGCCCCCCTCCTAGAAAGGCGTGCGAGCAGGAATGAGCTAGCTCTTCTAGAAACGTGGCTCAGAGATGGCAGTCTTGCCAGATTCCTAGCAGAGGCAGGTCAGTGTTCCCATACGCCTTTTGCTGTACTTCTTAAATGTTTCTAGGGGAGAGCATTGAAACACCCCCTCCCCCCGCAGCACCTTCCCAAGGTGTAGACGGAGGGAAGATGAGGGAGCAGCTTGAGGTCTTGCCCGCTGCCCCACACGTGGGGAGGTTCACCGACCCCTGGAAATGACTGCTGAGCCTCTTGCCTTGTCTTCAGTAGCTAATGATCAGAGAGATTTTTTTTTTTAAACTACCATGGTCCCAAGGTTCCATCCTGAAATTTATTTTTCTTTGTATGAATACGTGTAAATGATTTAAAAATAAAACTGTATGAATAAAATTTGTATGAAGAATAAATGGAATGGACAGGGTTGTGAGTTCTGCTGCCACGGGAGGCGTTGGGGTGTGGGAGGCGGGCCAGTGTTTGGAGGATTGGTGTTCAGCAGTTTTCTTCTCTCTCTGTCTTTCACATTCTCCCTAGTACATCGATTACCCATCCATCCGACCAGTAGTATCGAGCACCTAGTATATGCCTGGTACTATGAATAAGGTGGACAAGGTCCCTGTGTCCATAGAAGTTAACAGTGTGGCAGGAGAAACTGATGGTTGACAATCATGCATTTTTCATACTTAATGATAATACTTTGAAGGGAAACATGGGGTGTGATATAATTGGCCTTGTTTTTATTATGAACGACGTGGGAGCACTTCGGTAGTTTTTTTCAATGCTTATGCTTTCTAAAGGTTTTCATCGGGCTTACCCTGGTTTGATTAGGGACTCTATCACGGGCTGTAAAGAGATCGGTATTTATCCACGGGGAAAATTTTTTTAAATCTAAACATATTTATATGTGGAGATAAATGTCCATGGCCGTGTTAGTATTGGGAAAAAAGAAAAAGCCATTTAATTCTATCTATGGAACAATTTCCAATGACCCTAAGTGCTTAACAATATAATGAGAAAGAAAAGGTTAGCAAACTATTTACGGGTTATCTCAACATACCTTGGAAAGTAGGGAAATATCCCAGAATGCTAAGAGTGTGAAGATCATGAGTGATTTTTCTCCTGCTTTGTCATACTTACCTGTAATTTTCAATTTTTCTTAGTGCATGGGTAATACTTTCATTGGAATAACTACCATCCCCCCTCCCCCCCCCAAAAAAAAAACCATGGTGAGAAGAAAGAGGCATCTGTTGTCACCACCTGGGTGACCTCAGGACACCTGGTGTCCTGGGCTCAGCAGGGCAGGCAACAAAGCCAGAGGCCTGACTGGGACTGGGCATGTTGAGGCAGCAATTTCCACAATGTGTAGATAGAACTAACGCTTGGCTTGAGAGCCGAGCCGACTTCCGGTTTAATCGAAACCTCCGTGTATCTACTTTGCCTGCCTTTGGTGGCATGAAGGTGTTCAAGAGGATGCTTTTCTTGCATGACCAGTGCTAGGCATCTCTTGAACCCAAGTCAAATCCAGCCAGTACTTACTGAGCCCCTATCATGTGCCGGGTGCCGTTCAGGGATACACTTCACAAGGCAGACAGGATCCCTGTCCTCACGGCTTACATACTAGTTAACTAACAGAATATACAAGTTAATAAGAAAATACCAGTCAGTTTTATGTAATTTTTACGTGTCTTAATTTCTACGAAGAAACGAAAATGCACATTGCACTAGAGAGTAACGGGGAGAGCTTGTGGGCACGAGGAGCCAACCGGGGAGGTCTGGGGGGAAGCACAGCCCAGGTCCCACAGGGCCAACGTGAAGGCTGTGATCTGACATTAAAGGAGCCCTGTGCACCCCAACAGGAAGAAGGCTGCAGTGGATAAGAGAGGAGCAGGAGAGAGGGGGGAGTGGTGGGCAGGAGCCGGGCAGGTAGGCTCTTTTCGATTATGGTGAAAAGTCGGAATTATATTCTAAGCTCCACAGGAAATCACTGGAGAGTTTGAACAGAAAAATGATGTGATGCAATTTAGTGTTAGAAGGCCATTCTGGCTGCAGCATAAGGAATGGACCATGGTGTGGGAGGCTTGCATGGGCTTGAGCTGAAGCAGGTGGACCAGTTGGGCGGCTCGCCCACTGAGAGATGTTGGTGGCTTAGTCTAGGGTGGAGATGGAGTGCGGGATGGATGGATGGATGGATAGCAGGCAGATGGAGGAAGTTGGGACAAATTCAGTGTATATACATTTTTTAATGTTTATTTTTGAGAGACAGAGCATGAGTGGGGGAGGGTCAGAGAGAGAAGGAGACAGAGAATCCGAAGCAGGCTCCAGGCTCTTAGCTGTCAGCATAGAGCCCAATGCGGGTCTCGAACTCATGACCGTGAGATCATGACCTGAGCGGAAGTCGGACGCTCAACCGAATGAGCCCCCCAGGAGCCCCAAGTATGTATTTTGTAGATCCGACTCTAGGACTTGCTACTGGATTGGATGGATTGTAGAGGGTGAGGGAAAGAGATGAAGGATGACTCCTAGGTTTTTGGCCTGAGCAACTGCAAGATTGGTGACGCCCTTAACTGACAAAGGGGAAGCCGTGGGTGGAGTGGGTTTGGGAAGGAAAATACGAAGTTCTAAAACTGGAAAGTTTTCTAACTTTCTAAAACTGAAAGTTCCAAACACATTCGATTGGAGGTAGAGATCTCCAAAAATAGATATCTAGTAGATAAAGTGGGTATATACGTCTCAGGTGAGAATTCAGGGCTGGGCGTATAACTACAGATGGCATTTCAAGCCATGGGACTGGCTAGGTTTGCCTAGAATGTAGACGAAGAGGGTGTAAGGCTACAAACCCCAAGGGATCACCAGGCACGCAGGGTACTTCCTGCGAGTAGCTCTTTGTTCTTCCTTGATACAAAGTTGTTAAGGGCCACCTTATTCCAAAACAAAAACAAAAACAAAAAATGATGGTAGGCCTGCAACTGGAAAGAAACAATTTAACTTTTAACCCAAGATTTCCTGTTTCCAGGAAGAAGGGTAACTGGCAGTTGAGCTGTACGTTCATTTCAATAAGACCAGGGCTTTCTGCCTCCATGGCAAACACATTCGTGGAGGATTAAGAGGCTGCTTGGTGACTGAGGGAGATTGGTTTGAGTTAATGGCCTCAGGGTCTTGTTGCTGATGGACCAGCTCCACAGTCCTGTCAACTAAGCAGACAAACACAGAAGCAGGTCAGGCACCCCCTTCACCTAGAGCTTGCATGGACATTGAAGGCCTCCTTGGGGCTCCTCCTTATTTTCTCTTTTGTTTTAACTTAAAAAAAAATCATTGTTTTTAAAAAATGTATATTTACTTTTGGGGGGGTGTGGGGCAAAGAGAGAGAGGAAGACAGAGGATCTGACGGTACAGAGCCTGATGTGGGGCTTAAGCTCACAAACTGTGAGACCATGATCTGAGCTGACTGAGCCATCCAGGCGCCCCACTTAAGACTATATTTTTCATTTTTCATTTCAGTTAAAACATTTTTAGGGTAGTTTCAGGTTTACAAAAAATTAAGAGGAGGGTGCAGAGACTTTCCACAGGCTCTCTGCTGCCACACAGGTCTGGCTTCCTCACGTCAACAACATCAGTCACCAGAGCGGTACTTTATTTATTTATTTTTTATCAAGGATGAACCTATGTTGACATGTCATAATCACCCAACATCTGTAGGTTTAGGCAAATGTATAATGACTGTATCCATCATTGTATCCTAAGAGTATTTTCACTGCCCTAAAAATCCTCTGTGCCCTGTCCATTCATGTGCCCCCCACCCCCATCCCACCCCCACTCCCAGGTGCTAAGCTTTTGTCACCGCAGTTTTGCCTTTTCCAGAAGGTCACACAAGTCGGAATCCTCGCGTATGCATCCTTCCATGTTGGCTCCTTTCACTTCGTAATACTAAGTGTCCCTGTGTCTTTTCATGGCTTGTTAGGTCATTTTTCTTAGTGCTGAATATTATCCCATTGTCCGGATGGGTCACTATTGGTTTATCCTTTCACTGCTGAAGGACATCTTGGTTGCCCCCCAGTTTTGGCAATTAGGAATAAAGCTGCTGTTGGGGTGCCTGGGGGGCTCAGTCAGTTAGGCGTCCGACTTTGGCTCAGATCATGATCTCACGGTTCGTGGGTTCGAGCCTCGCGTCGGGCTCTGTGCTGACAGCTAGCTCAGAGCCTGGAGCCTGCTTCAGATTCTGTGTCTCCCTCTCTCTCTGACCCTCCCCTGTTCACGCTGCCTCTCTCTCTCTCTCAGCAATAAATAAAACATTTAATAAAAAAGCAATAAAGCTGCTATCAACATTCGTGTGTAGGGTTTCGCGTGGACGAAAGTTTTCATCTCCTTTGGGTAGGTACCAAATAGCACAATTGCGGAACTGTAGAGTAAGACTAGGTTTATTTTCGTAAGGAGCTTCCAAACTGTCTTCCCCAGCGGCCGTACCATTTTGCAATCCCACCAGCAGTGAGTGATGAGTTCCTGTGTGGCTCCACATCCTCACTGGCATTTCGTGTTGTCAGTGTCTCGAATTCAGGCCGTTGTAATAGGCCTGCGGTGGTGTCTCATGGTTTTAATCGGCATTTCCCCCATGGCAGGTGATGCATCGCACCTTTTCATGTGCTTGTTTGCCGTCAGGAGATCTCCTTGGGTGGGGGTTACTCTGTGCTTTCTTGACCAGCATCTCTCTACCTGATGATTATAGCTTCAGACACTTTCTTTAAAACATTAAACTGAGTTTTAAGTTTCTGCCTCGGAGCTATTAAATTCCCTCTTCGTACTCAGAGGCCTTACATGACAGCTTTCTATTTGGCAGCTCCTCTTTTCTCTCAGCAGAGACCTGCAAGGTCATCAGGGAAACTCTGCATCAACGGCCTCACATTCCCGCTACTCCATGTGCAGCCATTGGGTCCTTCCGCCTTCCTTGTGTTTCAAGAGAACAGCTATCTTCCTCCTCTTTAAGGATAAGCCCTTATCCTGGTTTTCAGCTTTCTGTCTTGGCAGGTTTGCACATCTAGCTTTTATTTTTAATGTCTCCCTCCCTACTGGCCCGTTCCCCTCATTAAATAGCCATGCTCAACTATTTCCCATCTGGAATCAAGGATCCACTGATCAATCAATGAAACAAAATAACCCTTTCTCAGCCATGAGTCTGCCCCCACTAGTACCTTCCTCCTTACTCGTAGCCAAGCTTCTTCAGGGACAGGGCCATGCCTGCCGCCTCCACGTCCAGTCCATTCACATGTCTCACTGTACTTTCTGCCCTCATTACACCACAGAACCTGCTTTGCTGAGGTCACCAGCGACTTCCATTTGTTGCCAAAGCCTATGGACATTTCTGATCTTACTTGGTCTAACTGTGGCATTTGATCTTATGGCCACACTCGGTTGTGCAAGTGGTCCACTGCACAATTCTTTGGGGGGTGCCATTAATGTGGTCCATGTGGCTGATGCTAGCCAGTGTTGTGCAGTGAACCATCTATATGGCTGCATTGATGATGAGTCTTTAAAATTTTTTTAAATATTTATTTTTGAGGGGCGCCTGGGTGGCTTAGTCGGTTAAGCGTCCGACTTTCGCTTAGGTCATGATCTCGCGGTTCGTGGGTTCGGGCCCCGCGTTGGGCTCTGTGCTGACTGTCGGTTCAGAGCCTGGAGCCTGTTTCAGTCTGTGACTCCCTCTCTCTCTGACCCTCCCCTGCTCACACTGTCTCTCTCTCTCTCTCCTAGAAATAAATAAAAAAAAAAAATTAAAAAAATGTTTAAAAATAAATAAATAAATAAATATTTATTTTTGAGAGAAAGAGAGAGAGAGCAAGTGAGGGAGAGGCAGAGAGAGAGGGAGACAGAGAATCCAAAGCAGGCTCCGGGATCTGAGCACAGAGACTGACGTGGGGCTTGAACTCATGAACTGCAAGATTGTGACCTGAGCCAAAGTCGGACACCCAGCCGACTGAGTCGCCCAGATGCCCCATGATGGCTCTCTTTTAAAAACCCTCTCCCCCATCTCTCTCATATTTTCTCTTCTAAGATTCTACTTCTTCTCCATCTCCTTGGTGTGTCTCTGCATCTATCTGCTCCTTAAATGTGGATGTCCCTCAGAGCTCTGTCCTTTACCTGCGCCCCTGGCTTTGCAGGATTCTTCCTTGGCCTCACCTACCCCTGTGGCTGGGACTACCATTTGAGTGTTGATGATAATTTCACCTAGATCTCCATCCTGGGCCTTAGGTGTTGCAGGATTCTCACACAGAGAGTCGTGACACCAAGGCTTTTCTTTCCAAGAAGCAACTTTATTCGTGCCGGCACCACTCAGTTGGGTTCGTACCCAAAGAACTGAGCGGCCCACATCACATGGCATAGTTTTTAAAATACATTTTCTATTTCTGTCTCCCATATATGGTAACACACATAAACGTGGCAGTCTGATTAAGTTGTCTCAGTTTACAAGAACATGGAGGATGTAGGCACCTGGGCACATATCTAAGTGACCTTGAAGTTTTCTCTCCTCTTTTCTTCATTTTTTTTTCTCTCCTACCACATAGGTACATTGCACACTTACATTCTGTTTCCAGAAACTCAACGCACTCAAAACCGGAATTTCCTTCCAAAAATGGCTCCTTGTTCGTCTACTCTTGGAGACATCATGGGAGAAAGCAGTGCATGGACCTGGATGACTCCTTATCGTCCTGTAGTTCATGTTCAGTCACCCAGCCCCACAGTGTCTACCTCCTCAGTGCACCTTGCAAGTGTCCCCTGGTGTCTGTAGTGTGGCAGGGCGCTCGCACAGGAGTCATGACACTGAGGCTTTTCTTTCCAGGAAGCAACTTTATTGGTGCTGGCACTGAGCTCGGCTGGGTTTGTACCTGAAAAACCGAGCCACATGGTATATAGTCTTTTACATGTTTTTGACTTCGTTGTCTCCCCTATATGAGTAATGAATAGACATACAGTCTGATCGGGTGGTCTCAGGTCACAGGGTCATGAGGGACCTCACGTAACCAGGTTGCCTTCCCTTATCCTGAGGTCTTTTCTCACCACACTCCTTACGGAGGGGACCTACCGCAGTAGTTTTGTTATTACTTTCTTTAAGGGGCACAGCATGTACCTTAGATTGCTGTACTAGCTTTGCGCGCGTGTGTATTTCTCATTTCATTCATTCACAACCCCCGCATCACTGAAACTAACGTATTTTCCTCGACCAGACCTGCTGTCTGTTGCCTCTGACATCTCACCGTTGTGCATGACGTAGAAGTTTAATCAATGCCTGTTGAAGGAACTGAATATATCCTGGTAACGGTGGTTGAGAATCAGGAAACACCAAAGGAACTACAGCACCTGTGGAGACAGATGTTGGTTGGGGAAGATGAACTGAAACCCTTGGTCACTGTGCCTTCCCCCGCTCAAGAGAAAGTCCGAAGTCAATAGGACAGGTACTTTTCTGGAGGGCTATGCTAAAGGACAGACTTAAAACAATTTTTTAAACATTTATTTATTTTTGAGACACAGAGACAGAACATGAGGGAAGGAGGGACAGAGAGAGAGGGAGACACAGAATCTGAAACAGGCTCCAGGCTCTGAGCTGTCAGCACAGAGCCCGATGCAGGGCTTGAACCCATGGACTGTGAGATCATGACCTGAGCTGAAGTCAGACACTCAACTGACTGAGCCCCCCAGGCACCTCTAAAGGAGAGACTCCTAAGGGTATATTCTCCTTCAGAACAAAGCCATCAGATGAGTGAGCCAGAGACCTTGTCCAACTGCTCTGTCCTGGCAGGGAGGGCACAGCTCCCAGAGAGGGACCTTTGCAGGGGCTGGGTTGTGTGTCCTGCACAGAGGCGCGTCGGACCAGGCTCAGGTGGCAGCAGTTGTGTGGTACGGGAAGGAGCTCTTTGCAAGCTGCAGGTTGGCTACAGAGCTTGTGAGTAGTCACTGAGGGGACCCTGATGCTTTGTGTCAGAGGAGAGCAGCACGAGAGAGACGGTGACTGTGAATGAGCGGTGATTGCCTTGACCACCAGTGGCATCTCAGAGGCCCCCAATGTCTGGATGAACTGCTTTCTGGTGCCTGGGTTGATCCTGCTTTTGTTTACACAGGCTGAGGAGGAGGAGAGTATTGGGGTAGAACTCAACCATAGCCTGTGGCCACATGGTAAGAGAGTCAGAAGAGAGATCCTCGGCAAGCAATACACACACACACACACACACACACACACACACACACACACACACAGGAATTCTCAAGAAAATGCCAATAGAGCACAAAAGAACTTTCTAGAACCAATAGATATGATTTTCTAAGTAAAAATGCAATAGGGAAACAGACACAAGAGGTTGAACTCCCACTAAGAACTAAATTAATAGTCTGAAAGTCAAACAAAAATTATAGATACCTATAAAAACATAGAAAAAACAAATGATGGAAAACAGGATTAGAGGGGCAGATCTAGGAAACCTAATACACAAAACTTAGAGAACTTCCAAAAGAAGAACAGACTCCTTCAAATAAATGAATAATAGAAAACGTCCCTGGGCTCAAGACTTGACTGAAAAGCTATACTGAGTCCCATACAAGGCTAGGTTCCCAGGGCACCTGGGTGGCTCAGTCAGTTAAACATCTGACTCTTGATTTCAGCTCAAGTCATGATCTTGCTGTTGGAAGATCAAGCTCTGTGTCGGGCTTCATGTTGAGCATGGAGTCTGCTTGGGATTCTCTCTCTCTGCCCCTACCCCACTCGCGTATGTTCTCTCTCTATCTCCAAATAAATAAATAAACATTAAAAAAAAAAAAAAGACTAGGTTCCCTAGTGTCAATGGGATGATAGGATTCTAGACTAGCAGAGGCCATGTGGAAGCACTTAAGCATGAGAGCGAGGTGGGCATAATGACCATAGTAGATGGTAAGGTTGGAGTGGGAATCAGGGGCCCCTGACCCCTAGGAAATGACTTTGAAGATTAATAGACATGGTGTTCCTAAGCGCAGGAGTGGGTAGTCAATGAAAGCATTGCAGAGGGTGTGGAAAATCGTGATCCCTTGCCTAGGTTCCAGATCTGTGTCAGTTACTGATCCAAGAGAGGGTAGGTTCCTGTCAAAAGGAAACTTGCAACACCACCACAAGTATTTTCAATAAATATTCTCCAAATCCTCTCTGACTGGACCTATGGTCACATACCAGAGTAGCTGTATGCTAGAGAAGGGAGAGCACCCAGATGTTCAGGAGATTTAATGCCATCCTAAGCTTGGTTGGTATACTCCAGAGTGAATGAAGCCAGAAGTAAATGGAGTCCTGGCCCAAGTCCTTCTCATAATGGGTCTCATGTGATGGTTTTTTTTTTTTTCAACTCTTAGCTTTTTCTAACTAATACAATTAGTTATGATTACAAAAACCATCAGCCCCTTTCAGTTCCCCAGACTGGAAACCTTGGTTCCCAACTCCCCCTCACTCCCACATCTCATCAGTTACGAAATTGTAACTGAATCTTTCTTGTTCATTGTTTAAAATCATTTACTATATAATATTTGATACAAAGAATACATTTAACATGTAATTTACAAAGCACAATCATGAAATTCATTTCCTTCAACTTCACAGCCCGGGGAATGTTATCAGTAACATTAAAACTCTGTGCTTCTCCTCTGTTTTCTCTCCTTGCCTTTTTCTCAGAAGTAACCACTATCCTGCTTTTTACAAAAATACTTTGATCACACATGCATNTTGTGGTTCCATACAAATTTTTGGATAGTTTGTTCTAGTTTTGAGAAGTATGCTGGTGCAATTTTGATTGGAATTGCAATGAATGTGTAGAGTGCTTTAGGTAGTAATGACATCTTACCTATATTTATTCTTCCTATCCATGAGCATGGAATTATTTTTCACTTTTCTAAAAATGGTATCATTCTGTTGTAGTCTCCTGGAATCTGCTTTTATTCATTTAGCATTTTATTTCAGACTCATTCATATTTCTGTATACAGCTGCAGTTTACAAATATACCACATATTATTTGTTCATTCTGTTGTTGAGGAACACTTAGATTGTTTCTACTTTTGGCTATATGGAACAAATCATTGCTTAAGTATTCTTGCAGCTGTTTCCTTGTGCGCATGTGCAAGAGTTTTTTTTTTTTAATGTTTTATTTATTTTTAGGAGAGAGAGAGACAGCGTGAGCAGGGGAGGGTCAGAGAGAGAGGGAGTCACAGACTGAAACAGGCTCCAGGCTCTGAACTGGCAGTCAGCACAGAGCCCGACGCGGGGCTCGAACCCACGATCCGTGAGATCATGACCCAAGCGAAAGTCGGACGCTTAACCGACTAAGCCACCCAGGTGCCCCATGTGTAAGACTTTTGAGTATATGCCAAGGAGAATTGTGAATGGTTATAAGGTAGTGCTGAATTGTTTCAAAAGTGAGTGGGCCGATTTCTATTCTAGCGTATACACCCGTCCGTGTTTATAGAATTCCTCTTTATTTGTATCACTCCCACACTTAGTATCGTTGGATTCCAACTTGTTCTCTGACTTGGTATTGTTAGACATGAATTTTTATTTTTACATTACAGTGATTTTGAAATGGTATTGAATTGTGATTTTAATTTGCTTTTCTCTGATTAATAGAGATTGAGCATCCTCCTTTGTTTGTATTTCCCCTTTGTGAATTGCCTAATTCTTGTTTATTGCACATTTTCCCATTTGGGTTATCTTTTTATTTCTGATTAAAAAATTTTTTTTTTAATTTATTTCTAGGAGAGAGAGAGAGAGACAGTGTGAGCAGGGGAGGGTCAGAGAGAGAGGGAGTCACAGCCTGAAACAGGCTCCAGGCTCTGAGCTGGCAGTCAGCACAGAGCCCGACGCGGGGCTCGAACCCACGAACCGTGAGATCATGACCTAAGCAAAAGTCGTCGCTTAACCGACTAAGCCACCCAGGCGCCCCTTGTTTCTGATTTTTAAGAAGAGTTTTTATATTCTGGAGATTAATGTATAATGTATTATAAATACACTTTATAATGTATTATACAAATGTGCTACAAAAGTCTCCCAGTCTGTGGCTTGTCTTTTCACTAACTTTCTAGTATTTTTTGACTAACAGAAGTTCTTAATTTGAATGTAGTTGCATTTCTCAGTCTTTCTGAAAAACAAGTAGTGCTTTTTGTGTGTAAATTTAAAAAGTCCTAACCTACCTCAAGGTCATCAAAATATCTTATATATTAATCTGTAAGTTCTCATGCTTTGATTGACACATTTAAAATTATAACCCATTTTGGGGCACCTGGATGACTCAGTTGGTTAAGCATCCAACTCTTGACTTCAGCTTAGGTCATGATCTTGAAGTTTATGAGATCCAGCCCCTTACCCGCTTGCTGCTATCAGTGCAGATTTTCTTGGGAGTCTCTCCCTCTCTCTCTGTCTCTCCCCTACTCACTCTCTCTCTATGCCCTCCCCCCCCCGCAAAATAAATAAATAAACTTAAAAAATAAAACTTTAACCCATTTCAAATTGATTTTTATACTTTGTGTGAGATAAAGACCAAATTAATTTTTTTCCCATTTGGATAATTAATTACTGCAGCACCATACATTGAACGACTTCTTTTTTTCTAGCGATTCACAATTTTGCCTCTATCATTTATCCATTGCCCACATACATGTGGATCTGTTTCTGCCTTTCTATTTGGTTTCATTTATCTTTTTGTGTGTCCCTATGATAATACCACATTGCTTTCATTATCTTTGTCATAATCTTTGTTTCTTTCAGAGAAAGTCTCTTTTGTCAGTTTATTCGTTTTAAGTTTTTTTAAAAATAATTGTCATGATTGGGGTGCCTGGGTGGTTCAGTCAGTTAAGCATCCAATTTCAGCTCAGGTCATGATCTTGAGGCTGGTGAGTTTGAGCCCTGCATAGGCTCTGTGCAGAGTCTGGAGCCTGTTTTGGATTCTGTGTCTCTCTCCCTCTCTCTCTCTGCTCCCTCCCTGCTTGTGCTCTGTCTCTATCTCTCAAAAATAAATAAAGATTTTAAAACATTTTAAAAAATTCTCAGGGCCTGGGTGGCTCAGTCAGTTAAGCGTCCAACTTCAGCTCAGGTCATGATCTCATGGTTCGTGGGTTCTAGCCCCGTTCGGGCTCTGTGCTGACAGCTCAGAGCCTGGAGCCTGCGTCTGATTCTGTGTCTCCCTCTCTTCCTGCCCCTCCCTCTGCTCATGCTCTCTCTCTCTCTCTCTCAGAACTAAATAAAACATTAAAATTTTTTTTTAAAAATTCTCATGACTTTGCTCATATATTCATTATATATATAAAGAGTTTATAAAGGTCCATGAAAAAGCCTGTTGAGATTTTAACTAGGGTTGCATTTAATTTATAGATCAGTTTTGGGAGAGTTGACATCTTTACAAAAATTCTTCTGTAAAACTTGTAGAAATATTTTTCAGCTTTACTTAGATCTCTGTTAATGTTTTTTTTTCACCCAGGTGCCTCCTTCTGTTATTGTTTTAATGTAAGGTTTTAGAATTGTTAGATTTGTTTCTAGGTACTTGTGATTATTATTACTATTATTATTGTCTTTATTCAGTTATGTGTTAAAAATTGTTTATTTCTGGTGTATGAAAATGCAATTGATTAATTTTTTTTTGTTTTGAGAGAGAGAGAGAGAGAGAGAGAGAGACAGCACCAGCAGAGGAGAGGGGCAGAGAGAGAGAGAGAGAGAGAGAGAGAGAGAATCTCAAGCAGGCTCTAGGCTTAGCGTGGAGCCTGACATGGGGCTCAATCCCACGACTTTGGGATCATGACCTAAACTGAAATCAAGAGTTGGACGCTCAGCTGACTAAGCCAACCAGGTACCCCACAATTGATCTTTTGTATCCAATTGTATCCAGCTGACAAATTCTCTTACAAATTCAGTAGGTTTAATTAATCTTATGACATATTCTTTTATATTTTTGATAATCACAATCATATCATATAAAATCAATGACCTTTTTATTTCTTCCTCTTCAATCCTTGTAACTACTTTTATAAACCATACTGTAGTACCTAGAGCCTCCAACATAATATTTAATAAATACTCATGTTGGGTGTAGAGATTCTGTAAAATAAAATCTTTTAAAAAAGTTTGTTCTTGTTCATACATGCAATGCTTCTAATTTTTCACAAGTAGGAATGATTTTGTTGTAATTTTTTTGGTAAAAACAATTTTTCAGTTTATAGAAGCTTCCTCATTTGCTAAGAGCTTTTTAAAAAAACTTGTGAACATTACATTTAAAAAACATGAAGAGGCATTGAATTTAATGTCTTTAGAAATCTTCAAATAAACATAGACTATTAACTAACTATTACCATATTGTATTATTCCAAAGTTCTAAAGTCATTTTGGGATGTTAGAAATTACAGTACAATTACTGTTGATAATCTGAATTTATTAGAGAAATGTGGCATCTTAAACTTTTACTCAGATCGTGGATATAGGGTAACTCTGCAGTCTACATAATTTGGA
This sequence comes from Crocuta crocuta, assembly GCF_008692635.1. Lineage (NCBI taxonomy): Eukaryota > Metazoa > Chordata > Mammalia > Carnivora > Hyaenidae > Crocuta > Crocuta crocuta. The sequence continues at coordinate 1,938,065 of NW_027529427.1, read as the reverse complement.
CTAATGACTAAGATGAAGAGAGCCCTTTTATAAAGGTATTAATTATTTGAATTATTAAATTTAAATATTAATTACATAAATCATTTAAACATCCACTT